>NW_019392926.1:317178-487718 GCF_000648675.2 Cimex lectularius | reverse complement strand
ATATATATAATTTTATCATGTTATTAAAGTTTGTTTAAAATTAAATCTTCCCTAATTTTTATACACACTTAGGGACAAAAAACCGGGGACTCGAGTTTTGTTGTTTATTTCAAACTATATATATTTTTATTGTTAAATAATTACAACAAACTTATTTTAACGTAAACCGAAGTAAACTAAAAATTATTTAATTGTGATGGTTTGGCCGAAAATTCACTAAAACACCGGAAAATCGTTTAGTGATAGATTAAAATTTAACTAACAATTTTTTACCTAGTTTTGTTCTTAATACAGATTATTATCTCCTATGGTCTCGCGGAGGGACTTAGTTCTCCTAGCAATCGAGTACATAAACGATTGGATTTCGTTTAACCGGCCTCTTTACCAGGTCCCGTAAGTGTTTTTAGTGTGAGAGGGTGAATTGAATACTCCATTGACCCTAAATTGGGTTAGTTATATTTTAGGTGTAAAAGGTAATGGAGGAAAATCAATTACTCCAACACCCTAACTGAGTGAATGGTATGTAAATAAGAAATAATGTATTTAAGAGTGAGTGAAAGTGTGAATGGGAAACTGATAACGTTGGGAGCTGAAATGGCCTAGCTGTTTGTAGCCCTTGTAGCTAGTGACGTGCCATACCCGAAAATATTCGATACCAGTACCCGATACTGGTATCGAAAGAAATATTCCGTACTACTCATGTATCGACAAAAATTATGCGATACTAACGAGTACTTACTCATATGAGTACTTTTTCGATTATTCACAAATGATCGACTTATTATTGTGGACTTTGGTTAAAATACACTCATGCGTTAAAATAATAAAGTAATTGCATTTTTTTTTCATTTTAAAGTATGTTTTCATACAGTGGGTACGTAGGTAGGCACAAGGAAAAGCTGCCAACACATTTCAACATAATTGATATTTCAATTTTATCGTTATTGAGTTTTGAGAAAATTTTGGTTGTCAAATGTTTGAAAAGGTAAGACGTATTTTTTTAATGTTACAGTTTACAAAATGCCAACGATTGAGTTTTCTTAGTAAAGTAACCTCACGCTTTATTTTTGGGAGGAGGCATGATTAGGTATGTACCTACGAGAAGGAAGGCGAACACATTTTAGGGACGAAGACAAAAACATTTTATGAGAAATTACTGAAATTGAAAGTGCGAGGTGCGACGCGGGAAAGAATTATGAGTTACCAGAATTATCAGCAGAGTTGCCAATTAAAAATCTAGATTAACAATGTTGACACGATAAATAACAATTCAATGTTATTTGAACACTCGATGAAACATCTATTTTGAGTATATTTTCTGATACTAAAAAAGCATTCGATACAGTATTTGTATCGAAAGAAAATACTCGATACTTTACTCATATCAATTGGGATCTCACGTACTACCTGTAGCCTTCCTCGGTAGCTGGACGGTCACTAATCACCACACATTTATAACTAACTATTACTGGTAAAATTGTTAGTTATAAATGTGTGGTGATTAGTGACCGTTAACCGATGATTATTCAGAAATCGTGAGATGCGGTCTGGTGTGATGCAGGTTTCAGAAAAATATTTTCTTTATCGTGTTACGTTTCGATCTTTATTGAGATCATCATCAGCGCTTGGGAGTGCATATTATGCAAGATGTGAAAAACATGAATTTATACAATGCTAGAAATTTTAGAGAATCAAAGTATTTGTACTCACGCAAAGGGTTTGTTTTCTGTGTAATTGTGCCATACTTGCGTGATTGTGTTGAGAGTGCCAGTAAGACATTGCTGTTTTATGTTTACATATGCTGGATTTTGAAGGGGTGGGGAAGGAAGTCGATATAGAAAAGACATTTTTGTATAAGGCGTCGGCTTTTTTGAGGTGAAAAGAGCCGACGAAGGGAAAAAACGTTGGTAATGGTTCGGCCAGATTATCCTTTCAGAACAAAAATATCTTTTCTATACCGACTTCAAAATCCAATGTATATAAACATAAAACAGCAATATCTCACTGGCACTCTCAACACGACACGCAAGAATGGCATAATTACACAGAAGACAAACACTTTGAGTGAGTAAAAATACTTTGATTGAATATAAAAAATAAATTTTGCATTGTATCAATTCACTTTTTTCCACATCCTTGATGTATTTATTAAATTTAAACAACGTTTGTAAATCCCAGGCTCTGAAGATGATCTCAATAAAGATCGAAACGTAGGCACGATAAAGAAAATGTTTTTCTGAAACGTACATCAAACCAGACCGCATCTCACGATTTCTGAATAATCATTAGTTCTAAACCTAATCTGTAATTGTATTTAACTATAATCTAGTACTATTATTATACTCATATTCTGAACTATACTAATAGTAAATAAACCATCTTACCTCTATTGCTAAATAAATAAAAAATACACATATTATCAGTTCGCTTTTTATTTTTGTTAATTATTAATAGAGACATTAATTGAATTTTTAGCAATACTCTAATTGAAATATAATAACCAAGATTATTATTACGTGTTCTTTGGGACAACTTAAAAGGGACAATTTTACCCCTATATATTTTTTTAATTGGTGACGTTTTGCGGAAAAACTAATACACGCATAAACTTGTATTTTTTGTCTAGTTTCTCAAGAGGCACAATATTTTGATCCAACTCTCCAGGATTGTGAGATACGAATAAGACTTAACCATTTCAAATGGCAACATACTCATCACAGTACATTCTTTAAAAGATTTTTTGACGCTGAACGCAACGCTGCAAACGTTTTTTATTTTGGAGGAACCGTTCTGAAGTTATTCTAACTTTTCTTTCAGTAAGGTTTGAACTCCAAAAAGATATGAATACTAATTTTGCAGTGCTTTTTTGCGAAGGTAATTTAACTAAGAACTTTTACCTTACGTGACCTGAGCGCCGGGCCAATGCCTAAACCGCTGTGGCCACCGACGCCCCCAAGAGTATTTTTAAAAAAGTTTTTACGTGTATTTATTTTATTATTGCAATAAGAAGAATGGTGCTCGTGAGACTTGTCGAACAGGCTTTCGATTGAGTCGGGCACTCTGGAAACTCAAGGGCTTCTTACCTACTACATACTATCTCATCCTTAAATCTTATCTGGCCGACAGGTATTTTGGAGTATGGGTCGGATGTACTGTCCTGCTGATATCTCTTCCATCATTCATTATTCTGTTAATCCAGGTTCCAAGGACGGGTTGTTAAGGCATCGAGATGCTTGAACAGGAACGAAGATGCTTCAAATAAATATAAAATTACACCATTGACTTGTTTCCGCATTCGACTTTACGTCTCATTACCACATTGATCAGTCAAAACAGTAAAAAAAAAAATGAAGAAAAGAAAACCCATTACTTTGCACTTACGGAGTCGTCTTTTTCGACAATGAAATCCTTGACCCATTGTCTTCCTTGTAAGGGAAGGTCTCTGAAAAAAGTCGAACGGATGTGAGACTATGTCTGCAATTAGTCGTCTCCTCGGCTGAGCCTCATTGCTTCCTTTCCGTTTTGATTGAGACTCGGGAAATTTCATAGAATTTGCTTTCGATCAAAAACCTCCTTGCAGGATTACTGCCGTATTACCAATTCTGCACATCGCGATTCGTAGAAAATGTATAAATTATTGTATCCTAAGTTTAACCTTGGGTATTGACACATTTTGATATTAGTGGATTTATATTCTCGAAAGAAACCATTTTAGAGAACGTGTTATTGCTCGCTTGTTCAAAAACATATAGGATTTAGTGGAAAAAATTATTATCAAACATTAAGAGTAATACGAATTAAAAATTAATTTCACATAAATATAAAATGAAGGAATCGGTATAAACGGGTCTATTTCTACTAATTCAGTTTTCTGATACTTCAGTCAAATTATATACGTCAATTACAGTATTGAATAAATAATAAATTAAATAATGTAACCGAGTGAATCGTTTCCCTATCCTACTGCCAGAAATTGTTGCTGCAATTGGAGAGGGCCAAACTCAGAGGAGTGGTAGGACTACTAATCATGAGGTTCCCGAGTACTCGTCGTCACAAGACTAGAGGATCTTTAGCGTCCGCACCTGGCCTATTCGGGCTTGTCGGACGTTTTGATTCTCAAGATGAGAGCTGACGCACTCCGCATACGACAGAAGAGTGATACCGCCGCAACATTGGTGTAGAGGCGTCCCAGCCCCTAAGGGCCAAAACAACCTCGCTCTCCGCGTGTCCACTCCGAATGGTCGGGCCCGCATTGTGCATCGGCAAAGGGGCCGAAATACATCAGCCTGTTCTCCAGCGCACTCCCTATATAGAGAAAGCGACTCTATTTCCAGAGTATTGGGGCTTCCCATTGCGTAGAAACTACCGGATCCGCCCGGCCGCGGTTTTGTTTAAAGTGGAATTGCTAACCACACCCTAGATGAGCACCGCCTACGGTAAAACCTCCTGTCGAGCTCAGCCTACACCTGCCCGCGCATTCGAGGGATGCCATAGGCTCAGCCTAGGTGGTCCGATCCTTCGCTTCCCCAAGGGTACCACGCCGGTCATACCCATAACAATGCAAAGCATACTCGAGTCAGAGAAAACGATTCACTACCCGTTTCCATCCGCTTACTCACGTATTCGAGGGACTATTCAGCATAATCATCGCGTCCTCAACGCGTATACGCTGTCGTCTTGTCCACCGTATCCCGTGAGGCCGGGTGTAATAACGCTGGCCATACGCAAGCTTCACGAAGGTCACAAATAGAAGACCTCTGTCTAAGTTCCCACCAGGGGCGTCACCACGTACCACCACGAAACCATTCCCAGTGTAACTAGGGCCGATTTTGGAACTAACCATACACCCTCCCCCGTCTATGAAGACAGGATCTGGTGCACTGGCCCTCGTGTGACTCTACTAAGGCACCCGCCGCCCATGCCGACCCTAAGCCGACACGAGTGCAACTGGTGCTTTAGAGAGGTTGCCACGCCCTCTGGGCTATACCTTTATTTTGTGCCCGGATACCCCCCTTGCAACCAAGGGTTGGGAGGGGTGACAGGATAGAATGAAGGAACCCGGATTGAGATAAGGGCAGTGGATGAGAACTCCAGGTGAGCCGTTTCGGGGTCTCGAGCCTCAAACCACACTATACCACCCGTCGTCGCCGTAGTTCCACACATAATGGGCTACGGCTCCCAGGATGGGTCTACTAACCGGCCACTGGCATCTGAGAAAACCTCTACGCACATGGGTATATACAAAGATGATTCTATTTGCAGATTGTGTAATGAGGAGGAGGAAACAGCCACCCATATCATCTGCGAATGCGAAGCAATAGCTCAATGGAGATTTGACTTAACTTACGGAAAAAACTTAGGGAATCAAATTGCAGCCGCGACAGTCAATGACCTCATACTTCTAAGAAGAAGGATTGAATCTATTACATTGAACTAATGAACTAGGAAGGTACAATAATCCAAAAGGCTGCAGTGCCTGGGGAGCACAAACCCCGCTTCCTAGTATCCCTTTTCACCATACCATCCTATTGCCAACCTCTCTTTACGGAGCATCGTCGGTCAAGGAAAAAATATACATCTTATAAACACAGGCTTTAATTGTACAATAAAAATATACACTTAAAAAATAGACTGGTTAGCATTCATCCTTCCTAGAATACTCTATATTCCTAGGTGTAATTGGAGAAGACGCACTTCCGTTACATCCAATAACAATAACACTGCTGTACAGTACTCAATATACCTCTGGTTCCTCCTTCCACACAAATAAATTACATCCATTATATTTCGTGGTCCGATTGACCAAATAACTTCTTTCAATTGATTACTCTTTGTGTAAGGTATTGGTCGCAATGAAAAGGTTTGTGTCACGAGCGGGATTCGAACCCACGTCCTTCGGCCCAATACGCCTCTGCTCTAACCACCAAAAAATGGCAAAAAGGAGGGAAAATTCCAAAAGTAGGTTGAGATGAGAGTTGGTGTCCGATTGATCGAAGTCACGATAGCTCAAGTGGTAGAGCAGTGGGGTATTGAGCCGAAGGTCGTGGGTTCGAATCCCGCACGTGAACGAGGGAGCTCGTGACACTAACTTTTTTTTCATTTTAACCAATACCTTACATAAAGACTAATAAATTACATTCACTTAGTAGAAATAAGGACTGTTTATCATTGACACTATTTATCCAATCCAATAAATACTGTCGTATTATTTATAGCTTATACATGTGTGCCTGAGTGCTCGATATTCCACAGGGATCGAGATGTCTGTTCGCTCCATTTTCGCTAATCAATACTTACAATCACACTAATTCTCTGTGTAATTGTGGAGGAAGTCCCTCTATTCACGCTAATAAATTACATTCACACACAAAACTGTATTAACACTAATCCTCTGAGTCTTTCATTCTACACTAATTATTTACATTCACTTAGTACATCTAAAAACTGTTTTTCAGTCACCCTTTTCAATTCAAGTCAATAAATCCTCCATTCTTGCTAGTAAATACATTAGTTGTAAAAAATGTCAGAAATCAAACACATAAAGGTCTGTTGAACTGGCACTGATTCATTTTCTACGTCTTGTTTCAATAACAGGTTTTGATGCTACTCAAACCCGTGTCGGCTTTCCGCCATCTTCAGTGTGTCACTTTGTCTTGTTGTCCGTACGTTCCTTATATGGATCCTTATAGTGCCGATAGAGGCGGGGTGCATGAGTTTGTTTGCTGCACAATTGAGTGTTGTGGTCAAAAGCCCGAGAACGTTAAAAATAAATTCATTAGATTTCGTGGTCCGATTGACTAAATAACATCTTTCAATTAATTAATTTTTATGCAAGGTATTGAGATAAAAAAGTCAACGTCACGAGCGGGATTCGAACCCACGACCTTCGGTTGCCGCTGCACAATTGAGAGCCACGTGAGCTATCCTAACTTGTTCCACTCGGGTCTCGACACTAACTTCCCATCTCAATCCAACCTTTCGAATTTTCCCTCTTTTTGCCGTTTTTTTAATCTCAATCAAAACCTTACATAAAAAGAATAATTAATTGAAAGATGTACCTTTCATAAAGATTAATTAGTTAAAAATAACTTTCGTCATGTGTGCTTTAAAGCTTACTCAACGTACGAATGGTGTCATTTCGCGTAATGTTCGATCGCGTAAGGGAGTTCAATTTGTAAAATTGATAAGATGTGGAGTTCTCCATCACATTATTTGATTGAACGGTATATGTGCAAGAAATAAGGCATTTATTAATACTTTCTTCATTCTTAGACATACTATCAAACCTATGCCCGAATAACAAAAAACTAATCTTGCTACCAAATACTTAAACCGATATGGATTTTTCTGTATGAAAATATGAGGCTTAGGTAAACATCCAACTCCTATACATTCCAACCCTTCCCTTCTACATCCATCCTTTCTATATGTCCAATCTTACCTGCAACATGTCCTCAGCATCCATTACAATTTCCACTTTATAAAATCTATATAACAAATTCCACCTCTCGCTAACTGCTCATCCCATTCCCGTGATAACTCAGTTTTCTTTATCATCACTTACTAGTAGTCCTAAACGCCGACTTAACTGCCAGTTGTTCCGTGATCATATCTTAAGTGATAGCGAGCCTAAACTTACATCAGAGTGGAACTTCTGAGAGACATGTTTACGTTTAAAACTGATCTCGTCTTGGGATATCGATGGCACCGGAATCAAACCTCAGTGAGAAGAAAGGATGAAACTGAGATTTGACCCCGAGCAAAACCAAGGTGGATTCTCACGGCTTGTCATGTGACAACAACACTATTGTACTGTCGTTGTTTTTTCTTTTATATAAATTTGTACTCGTGGGAGAGGTACTATAGAAACTTTTTTCAATGGTTGTCTTTGTTTTCGTATAGATTATTGTCGTTCCAGATTGTTTTATCAGAGTCTAAAGTAAGACGTACCATCAAGCCCGCAAGGTAGGCGATTATTCCATCCAGTTGGGAAGGGGTCGGTAAAGGAAAAACTTTTGATTTATTAAGTCGCCCTCAGCGAATGAGGACGCATTGCGTGCGTTGGGCGAGATCAAGCCCGATTTTAAGTCTCCCTCCTCGGCCCTCTCGCTCCGTCTCTCATTTTCGTTCCGTCGGGGACCCTTCGCGGTGCTCAATCGGCATGAGATAATCATTAGATTCATGATCGCTTCGGGCCCGTAAATGAGTTTGTTTTTAATCAGTTGTAGTGGAAAATGGAGGGGAGCGGCGGATAGCTGTTGATCACGCATAATCATTTCCACTACATTCATCAAACCGAACCCGCGGAGAATGGGTCTTCTGAAGGTAAGCCCTTGAAATCAATTTCATTTTCCCAAGCTGAAAACAAAACAAACTTGCAAGTAGACTAAGCACTTAATTACCAACTAAACTCATAATTTGCGTAAAAAAAAAGATATGCACCAAACTAATCTGTCACATTTTACACGGAAAAGTCCTAACCAATCATTATCAACAGAATAATATTCATATTTACCAAAAGGCTAAATTAGAAATTTTACAATTATACAATGATTTGATTAAGCCCTTGAAATCAATTTCATTTTCTCAAGCTGAAAACAAAACAAACTTGCAAGTAGACTAAGCACTTAATTACCAACTAAACTCATAATTTGCGTTAAAATTAGAAATTTTACAATTATACAATGATTTGATTAATATATGAATAAGAATCATACTGTATTACAGTCAAAATATATATTCGTACTTAAAGATATCTTCCAACTTACATTTAACATGACACTATATTTACAAAAGTAATTAATACAAATAATGGTAGGTGAACCAACTAATTAAAAATAAATATTGATTTATTTTTAAATAATAAAGATTAACATATATAACACATGATATGAAGAGTAGAAGACGTGCCAACTAAAACAAAAAACCTTTATGCATGGTGCTGAACTCAAAACAAATAATTACATGAGGCAAAAATACATTTATTCATATAAAAATACTATTCATTGATAATGAAAGCCCTCAATTTCTATGCTTCATAACTAAAATAAAACACATCAATTGCCTTGTTTCTACTTTTTACAAATTTTAACAAAAACTCAAGTTTATTTTACTAGTTAGAATTTGAATGAATTTCTTTATCTTTGTAGCTTGCACAATTAGAAAAAAAATGTTCCAAGTTCTTTTCAAACAGATTACACATAGAGCATATTGATTGTGTGTCAATTACACATTTGACCCCATTTAAAAACTATTTTATTTCTTTACTATTTGACAGCCTTAGTTGTATAAGTAGTCTTTGCTTATTTATAGACAAATTCAACTCCAAATAAGTTTTGCATTTATACAAGGATCTACTTTTTCAACAAAAGTGGTTAAATTTTAAGTTTCACACCTTGTAATACAGATTATTTTTCCACTTCAACGAAATATTTTGTTTACCACGTTTACGACATTCAGGGTCGCAAAGGCACATTTTGTACAGATTTTTGCAATTGACAGAACACGTCCCTATGATTTACTTCATAATTATGTGCTGATGAATTGGCCTTACGTAAGACATCACGAAAGGATCTTCTGTAGCGAGGCGAACCATTATCCGTGCTCAATACTTTTATCCACAAATTTAACATTATTTTTAACATTTTGTTAGGTTTCTTGTTACGCTTGACCAAATAAATTCTTTTCAATTAATGAAGGTTTTGGTTATGATAAAAAAGTCAGTGTCACAAGCGGCATTCGAACCTTCGGCTAAATGCGCAGCTGTTCTATCACTTGAGCTATCATTCATGAGTTCATTCCACTAAAAAAATGACAAAAAAGTGTGGGGTTGAGATGGGAAGTTAGTGTCCGAGTGGATCGAAGTAACGATAGCTCCATTGTACGGTAATGCACTCAAGTTCTTTAACTATAGTTTTCGATAGATTTACACCAAAACCGTTAAGGGTGCATTATTCAGCAAGAATACATAGGGTAGAGATAATATTATATTATCTAGTCTTACCAAATTACTGTCACGATTTTGAAACGATTCAACGAAATCGGATAGAAACACTGAAAACAACAATGAAGACAACGATTCACCTTGTAAAACCCATTCATCATTGGTACGTTCTTGGACATAAATTTGATTTAGTTTTAACGTAACATTTCATATAAGTTTCTTATTATTCTTATTGGTCTACTGGTTACTCCTAACTTACCAGTGTGCTTTAAGAAAAGAACGGGGGATAAAATAGCTTTTAAAGGGTGCAGTATACACACCGACTAATATATCTATCATCTACTACTACCATGCTTGGTTTTTTCCTAAAGCAACCCATATCGAACACTATCGAATGCCTTTTGGAAATCGTCGAATATAGCAAACAACATTTTTTTTGCTGAATGTACTGAGTCCACAAATTTGTAAATATAAGCGAGATATCCAAGTACGATTATCCCATATAGAACCCCGCTTGCTCCTCGGGAATAACATTACGCATGTTGCAGAATGTAATTAGTCCTGATTTAGATATTGAGGTGAAAAGCTTGCTACAGAGGGTAAAGAGTTACCTTATGTAACAATGTCAAAACCACATCATGCGGTTTTGCGGTGTAGAGATTCGTTCTGTTATCATGATTTTATTGAGCTTATTTAATAAATTGTGTTCATCATCATCAGAATCATTTCTGTAGTCATCATCATCTTCAAAATCCAGCTAAAACAGTTGAATACCTTAATATAGGAATAGTAGATTATTACCTGTGTGGTGTTTGTTGAGCAGTTTTATGGTGTGTTTGTTTTTGACACATTTAGACAGAAAACAAACACTTTGGGCCCAGAAGATGATCTCAATAAAGATCGAAACGTTGACACGATAAAGAAAATATTTTTTTAAACCTACGTCACACCAGACCGCATCTCACGATCTCCAAATAATCATAGGTTATTACATGAATTCATCTTTGTTTGATGAAGGAAAACTAGTATTAATTTTTTCTTCATAGCATCAATAGTAAAATGAAAACTATTTAAAATAGAATTGACCAAAATCAATAAATTCATTGATTGCTGCATAAAAAAGCACTGTATTGGGTATTGAACGTGACGAAATTAAAATTTCATGGTGACCAACTTCGATTGTCATTAAAAATCTCAATGTTTTAAAATTAATAATAAAAAACTATAATATTTGAACTAAAACAGTTTGGTAATGTTTTATACGTTTAGCACCACCTTTGTTTGTTTAAATCGTTTTTATTAAATTAAAGCAATTGTTAGTTTTTAAATTCATAGTCGAAGGAAAAGTGAAACCGATCTATAATTTTTTTCATTTAAAACCCGTTCAGGATTTCTCTCTGGGCGTTAAACTATTGAAAAATATTAGCAAAGATGAGTCAGAATGATCTTGGTTCTAAAACGAGGGAAAAGAAGCGGCTGAGCACATCACGTGAGCCCTTAGACTATAAACGACTGGAATACAGGGGAAAAGCTTTCCCTTCAAACATGAGCGCGTATGTGCATCTTCTGATATTTTAGATTTATACAAAATATCCAACTTTATTAGGAAACTCTTTACCAAGGTGGTCTTTTCGGTTCGCAGCGACTGAACCTTAATATATAATTTTAAAGCTTTTTCTAATGCAATTCTATATCTGTCTAAATTTTCTGCAGTTTGATGACCGAAATATACAGCAAAAATGGGCGGACCAGATTCAACGTTTAAGTGTTATAAGTAGCCATAAAGAAACATATAAGTTTTTTATGGAGGAAATATATTCACGATATTATTTAAATTATTGAGATTGTTTCAATTTATACATGCCAGATCGATGTTCGAAAATATGAAAAATATAAAGTAACCAGCTTCCAACTTAGACTATAAGTAAGTGCACAAGCAATTATGTCGGGAAGTTTGTGCAAGTTCACGCACACGTGGGTCGTTTCTGATCATCCTGGTCTTCGTAGTCACGTCGTATGATCCGGTCCAACATGTCTCGTTATCAATGGGTTTATCTGTTATCTGCATGTTTCTTCAACGCCAAGCTTTTTGTTAGCTCTAAGTCAAATGAAGAAAGCCAGTTCAGTTGTATTAAATTTAAATTGATTTATAATTTTATGTAAAATGGGGTTGAGATGAATAACTAGGGTCATGAGTGGGAAGGTAGCTTGGGTTCGAGTTCGCCAAAGGTCTTGGGTTCGAGCCCTGCTCGTGACGCTAATTTTTCTTTTTAACCACACTTTACATAAAAATTATAAATCAATTTAATCATTACTTTGGCTAAATAGTACCAACTAAAAACATATGGATTTTGTTCAATAATTAACATATAAATACTTTTGTCTTATGCGAAATTTTCCCAATATGACAAGAAAAGATTTTTTAAACGACAGTCAACAGAATGCTTCTGATCACAAAAAGCAAATAAGAGTTGAAGCAATTCAATATGTCCAGAAACACATAGAATAGGAGGAGAAATATTTAGCAATAATTGCGATTATGATTATTGATTCAGATTGATTGTAGACGTCATGATCGATTGATCTTTAAAGTTTATAACATTATAATTATATTATATAATATGATGATTATAATTTGCATATTGTATTTTATGTGTGGTGATTAGTGACCGTTAGTCAAGGATTATTCGGAGATCGTGAGATGCGGTCTGGTGTGACGTAGATTTTAGAAAAACATTTTTTTTTTATCGTGCCAACTTTTCGATCTTTATTGAGATCATCTCTCAAGTGGCACTCTCTACACGACACTCAAGAATGGCACAATTACGCAGAAAACAAACACTTTGAGCCCTGAAGATGATCTCAATAAAGATAGAAACGTTGGCACGACAAAGAAAATGTTTTTCTAAAACCTACGTCACACCATACCGCATCTCACGATATGAAAATAATTATATTTTATGCATAGTTTAATTGTTAATAACAACTTTTCTCGTTGTTTTTTAATTTACTACTGCGTTAAATCTTACACAAATAAAATGAAAGCCAACGTCTAAAGTATAAATAGCAAAAACTTGCTCAATTGAAATTGAAGTTTTCCTATCAAGTTCAGTAAGGAAAGAAATTTTGATTTTGATTATTGGCATAATAGGCTTTGTTTGGCGGATCGGGTGCACTCTTTCTCATATGATGACATAAAATCATAATTATGTTATCCTCGGGTGTTTATAGAATCCGTGTAGGAAGAGCGAGGTAAGCCCGTTTGCAGGTGTAGATACTTGTGTAGATACTTTTACACAAGCGTGACTGAAGTTTTTGTCGGAAAGCCTCGTTTTTTCGGATGTGTTTTGTTTGGTTTTTAATGAGTAGGAAGTAGCGTGGGTCATTGTTGGTATCGGAAGTCGGCTGCCCCTACCTGTCCATTGTGATTCCAGGGACCGTATGCCGGAAGTGGAATGAATCACAATATCCAGTCAGCTGTCGCATACGTGAGCAGATGACCAACAGGTAGGCGGATTGTGTGAGTATTCAGCAGCGCTGTTAAGTCCCGTTTATCATCACTATTTAATTTTCACTGGACACCGAAGGAAAATTTCCAGATAAAAAGGATAAAATGGAAGGTATTTTTTTCCGATTCCGACTTTCCGCCGAGGTTTTCAATTCCTGGGCACAGGAAAATGCCGTCGTTTTTAAAATCAGCAATTATTGACCCTCTCTCAACTTAACCGCTTAAAATAATTTGGAAGAAGCCCCACGGGGAGACCTCATGTTGCCTTTAATCTCCTATTTGATCAACTTCGTTTTCCTCCAATTGCTAATGGATCGTAAGTTAAAACGTCAATATTATTTTGTTTACACTACCATTCACCTTTAAAAAACTATTGTTTACAATGAATTATAGCAAAGAACAGTTGCTTTTCCTTTATAATAGGATCCTTAAATCAACCGTGTCCGGGTTCATGTTCAACAGAGGATAATCAGTTTTTACTACTCTCACTATTAACATTAACGTTATGCTTAATTTTAACTAAATTACCAAAAATTTGTTAAAAAATATTTACAAACAGATACATTCCAAATTTTTTAACTATAAAACATACTTTATATTATATATACCAGGCTTCGCAAACTTTTAAGCCAACAGACCCCTTTCACCGCACATAATCTAGGACGGACCCTTTTCATTCTAGTATTTAAAATAAGATACTTATAGTAGTCCATTCCTAATTAGGAGGTGGAGTGAGATATCAGTACGAAAACAAACATGAAATGGACATATTTAACATTATTTTACAAAATCAGAAACACAAAAATTAAATGGACAGAATGGAATTAATAGGAAGGTAACATTTGAGCCAAATTCTAAAAGTAATAATTCGAACATTAACGGGCCAAAAATGGGGTAAGTATCAGAATTGAACGTAGACTTCAAGGTGGAGTCTGAAGTAAAGTGCACTAAACATTACTATTCGGTGATCCTGAGATGCAGTCTGGTGTGACTTAGGTTTTAGAAAAACATTTTCTTTATCGTGCGAACGTTTCGATCTTTATTGACATCATCTTCAGGGCGCAGTGTTTGTTTTCCTTATAGATGTGTCATTCTTGTGTGTCGTGTTGAGAGTGCCCTTTTCTATGTTTAAAATGTTTCTTTTGCAGCCTTATACATGTCGTTAAATCTGGTGTTTAGTTGTGTTAGTGTAGCTTTTGTGAAATTAAAGTTGTTTTCGATGTGAGTAGGAAATGCCTTGTGTTGTCTGCGCTTCAACAAAAAAGTTTCTGATTGATAGACGATACAAGTTTCTTCTCTTTGTTGGCGATGTCCTTCGGAATACTCTTTGCTTGGTGACCATATGTACTTGAAATCTATTCATAGAAACCCTTGTTCTTCGTTCTTCTCGCGTAGAAATGTGTGGAATTCAGTAACCATTACCTAATGATTATGTGGAGATCGTGAGGTGCGGTCTGGTGTGACGTAGGTTTTAGAAAAACATTTTCTTTATCATGCCAAGGTTTCGATCTTTATTGAGATCATCTTCAGGACTCAAAGTGTTTGTTTTCTGGGAACTTTAACGAAACGTTGGCACGATAAAGAAAATGCTTTTCTAAAACCTACGTCACACCAGACAGCATCTCACATCTCCAAATACTCGTAAATTTCAAGGTGGAGTCTGAAGCAAAGTCTATTAAACATTTTTATTCACTTGAAGATAAGAAAGGTCGGCTTTGTCGAAACTGAAAACGGTTTGACCTGTTGATGCTGCGTCTTGCAGCATTATATTTCGAGCCGTTAGAAAAAGTGCTAAAGGACACCTCTAAAAAATATTTCCTTAATCAATGTGTGTCGTTCTAGAGCTGCAGTTTGTTTTCTTTTAAAAAATCATTTGACACAGGCAAACCCACCACCTCTTCCTTCTCAACCCTAACCGCATATTCCTTTTGAAGGCGCGAACTTCTTCATTAGCATCGAAAATTATGTACTCTCCTTGCAAAGAAAGACACATTTCATTCATTTTCATGAAAATATCTGATAAATACGACAGTATACATTGCTATATCTCACCATTGACAACGTTGGCCAATTTGATATTGTGGTCCATCAACAGAAATAAGACTTCAGAATATAATTCCTTCGACCGTGAAAGTGCATTCCCACTTCAGAAGCAGGTGATTGTCACATAGTATTGTGAAAAGACTTTATTTCAATGGCTGCGACTTGATATATTTAATAATTTGAACAGACTCTTCTAAAACTTTCTTCAACGACGCTGGAATTTGTTTCATAGCACCGGTCATTATCACTTACTGGTTTTTTCGACAAGAATGCAAGATACAATATAGCTAACACACGGGTTTATGAGGGTTTTTTGATGATGTGAGTTTTACCTGCTCGTGCCACTCGATAACACTCGATAACTTATCAAGTTCTATGTCTATTTCTCTCTGTTTTGCGTATGTACCACAAAATGTTGAAGCAATTTAACTAGAACCACAGAATTGTTTAGAAGGACTTTCGCGAAAATGACACACTGAGATTTTCCCTCGCCAGCCTTTATAAATCCCAAATCTAAGAAACTGTCGTGTTACTTACGTTTTTTAGATATTCCACTATTTGACCTGTACCTATTCGGAGACTTGCAGAATTTGAGCTTGCTGGATTCTGCTGAGGTGCTTCATCTGAACGCTGTACTTTACTTCACTACTTTCGTAGTCCGCTTGACCATTTAATACATGACAATTAATTAAGGTTTTTAGCTGAGATGAACTGGACTTTACTTGGCTTGTCGTCAGTGATGTCCTCATCAGAAGGCTGTCCTCACGTTTCATCCAATCCTCCAATTCGGCTCCTACCTGGCTGTAAAGGTCAGGGAGAAACTGCATGCTTCCTCCAGATCCTTACTGAAGCCACCGATCCATATTGGAGTTAATAACTGATCAATGAGAATGACACGGATGGGTAGGGCATTCGCGGGAGGAGTTTGAGCTTGAATATTGTATCGTATTATTTTGTAAGGTTATAATGTCTTTTATACATAACATTAAAGACCATTTCCATGTGCAAAATTCTTATTAAATTGCCGAACAATAATTTTTTTTTATTGTGTTGGTAACAAATAAATATTTACGGTATCAAATTATGTTTGATCGTAAAAAATTCTTTCAACAAAGATTACCTGTTCAATCGTACTCCTTCAAATTTATTTGATGTTTTCAAAATTTATAATGTATATTGAGCATTGAAAATAATCACATATAATAGTAAAATGAGTAAATTAAGTTTTCAAAGAAAAATTATGATAACGTTGTCTAAATAATTGACCATTTATTTTAAAACCAATTATTTCACAATGCAATTTCATTTATATCTGCCGCGCTCATTATATCTTAAATTTCTGACAACGATATGCTTTGTAGCATTACATGAAATTTAAATATTTAAAAAGGAACCATTTCACGGATGGGTTTGTGGTTTAACTTGTGATGATTACCACTCCTAAGTTGGCGATTTGGAAATTGCTAACTCCCCGTGACCCAGTTGTTTTGAAATTAATATATTTTAAGCTAACTTCTTTTGAAACAACAGTTTATATCCATCTATGCAACTGGTATGTTAACTACGATGAACCTCTCAAACAACTTTGACTCTTCGAAAAACTATAATAATACATTAGTTTTGTAAATATATTAATGTATTAAATATTTGTTTACGACATATTTTAAATAGTCAAGAGTTAGGAGACAACATAGACATCCTTCAAACTGCCCATGAAAATTAAAATTATAAATACGAGATAAAGGTCCAATGCATTTTCGCTATCATATATTCCTTTTTCCATTAAAATTAAAAATAAATTATAGGAGATAACCGTAATTTTTTTTACTAGGTTCGCAACAGCAGAGGTTATATAATCCCTCAGGGTGCTGGTGTTTTTGAAAAAAAAGCCCATTTGTAATTATGTCGGGTTAGAATGCAGGGCCGCTGGATTCGAACCCGGGACCTGGCGGTGATGAGCGCCGTGTTAACCTAAACCGTTGCGGCCACCGACGCCCCTCGTAAATATTGTAAAGTTATATCGTCTCAAACAAAAGTAAAGTTTCATCTTCATCATCTGTTGAATTGTTTTGACATAAACAGAAAGCGAAAGTTAATTGCGGGTGATATATAAAAAAATCGGCATAATGCATTAGAACCGAGGAAACCGAAGATAAAAATATAAAATCTCACCGTGGGTTTTATTTGGATCAGGTCAGGAGTTAATAAGGGCTCTCGAAAGGCTTTTGTTGGTCCAAGGAAAAAAATTCCCATTGATCGGATGCTGGTGTGAAACTTTGAAGAGGACTAAAATAATTTTCTCCCTGTCCCGAGACGAAAAGAAAAAATCAATAAAATATGTATAATTTAAGCCAAGTTCAAGTCCGAGTCCTTGCCCCGGGTTCAAACAATTCTATGAATAAATATGAAACTAATAATCAATGAATAAGAGACACTTGATAATTTTGTAAAAAGTCCAATTTATATTGCTTAACAAGAAAAATTTATAGGAACATAAATGAAGGATAAAAATAGAACTGACGAAATGAAACATAACCCTTTTGCACTATTTTTTTTAAATTTTATTTTAACCATTATAATAACATTGTCAAATTTATTATTTGGAGTTCGTGAGATGCTGTCTGGTGTGACGTAGGTTTTAGAAAAATTTTTCTTTATTATGGCAACGTTTCGATCTTTATTGACATCATCTTCAGGACCTGGGATTTATAAACATTGTTTAAATTTTACAAATACATTTAGGATGTGAAAAAAATGAATACAATGCTAGAAATTTTAGATTCAATCACAGTATTTTACTCACTTTTACACAAGCTTACTTATTATAGCACCATACTAAATTAATTCACTTAACTGCAATAAACTTACTTAATAACTGATAACTGAATCTTTATGAATTATACGGAATTTTGAACTAAACGTATGAACATAATCATAGGAGAAGTGGACAATTTCGCCACAATTCACCACTGTCACTTAATATATTCATTATTAGTAATCAATAATTATTTCCATTGTGGTAGCCAGTTAATTAATTTATGACGAAATGAAATATCAAACTGGGATATAGTTGTACAGGGGTAAGTCATGAAAAAAAACGAGTAGGGGCTAAACCATCCCTTAAAACTTAATTTCTTTGTGTTGATTTACAACGTTTTTTATTTGCTGTAATTTAATTTACTTTAGTTGTTGAATATTCAAATCAACAGTAATTTATTTTAATTGTTTTAGAAGGGTAATTTTATAATCTGTAATGAAATATTGCCAAAAAAAACCTCTGAATAATGTACCGGCGAGATTAAATCTGGTGAATACGAGAAGAGGTTAAACCACCATTACAACTTTTTTTAAATTTGTTGTAACCCTAATACTGTTTTATATTTTCTGTTTACTAATTTTTTAGTTTATTTAATTCATGACAGATCGGCAATAACTCTGCTGACAGGCTTTGCGTTGTAATTATCACGGTAAGAACAAGATTAGTTTAATCGGATAACTTTTTAACTTTCTAGTGCAATATTGAAAAATATCCTGAATAAGAATACTTTAACAGGGATATATCCTGTTAAAAGAGAACGAAGCTGCTGACCCATCCCCTTTCATTTTGACATATTTTCCGGGGTTTAATTTATCTGCATGTCCCTGTTTCGTGATTAGGCGTGTTTCAATTTACATACGTAACGTAATTATACGCATAAGAAGTCATTATTTTTACCCGTACTTTTTGGAAACCTTACCTTTACAGTATATTTAACATAAAATATTTACTGTAGATTTTTAATATGTGAAGGGGATGGCTTATATTTATAAGGAAATACTGAAAGGACCTGAATATTTCATTCTCTGACTGGGTTAACGGTAAATCGGTAACTAGGTTAAACCAACCAATTTGATTCTTGATTTTTCCCTGGGGAGATTTTGATGTTTTTTTATTGATTACTAATTTTGTTTTCTGTGCTATGCATTAATTAAACATGTGAACTGTCGATCTATTTAAAAAATTTTGTATAATCACATTAAAGAATTAACATGAATATTATTTATTTTCATTATATTTAGTAGTCTATTGACCAAATTACTTTTTTCAATTAATTAATTAATCTTTGTATGTAAGGTCTTGGTTGAGATAAAAAAGCTAGTGTCACGAGAGGGATTCGAACCCACGACCTTCGGTTAGATACGCCGCTGCTCTACCATTTGAACTATCATGACGTCGATCCACTTGGACACCAACCCCCATCTCAACCTAAAACCTTTCGAGTTTTCCCTCCTTTTTGCCATTTTTCAAATGTCGTGTAATATATTTGATTCTCGGCGACATATGAAGTGGTCACGGGGAGCTGTTAGTAAAGATATACTTCGTTTTAATTATTAAATCCTATATATTTAGTGGTCTATTTATTATTTCTTTCAATTAATTAATCTTTTTATGTAAGGTTTTGGTCAAAATGAAAAAGATAGTTGAGAGCAGGGAATTATATAATAACACATTTTACATACAAATATACATTAATTTGTAACTTCCAATTAATTAAGGTTTTTAGTTGAGATAAAAAAGTCATTGTCACGAGCGGGATTCGAACCCACGAACTTCGGCTAAATACGCCTCTGCTCTACCACTTGAGCTATAGTGACTTAGCTCCATTATTTATTTTCTTGTTTTATAAGATCAATATATTTAATATGTGTATTATTATGTACCTTATTGGAAAAATGTTGGAGGTTTGTTAAAACTCCAAGTCAAGTCTAAGTCGGGTTTGAATCCAGCAGTGCTGCATTCAAAACTAAAAACTATTGCGCCACCGTCACTCGTCAATAATATTTCACTTTGCAGGCAGAAGGTTTTATTTTTTTACCTAAAATTTACAAATGTGTCAATAGTAAAAAATTATTTAAATTAATTAGCGATTTTTTTAAAGAAATTAAGTCGGTGAGACTGACCACTGAAAATGAAATACATCATAGTTGTGGGAAAGCAATCCGAGACTAACTTTGTTCGTCGTTCATATGAGTGAAGAGGGATCCACTTAATCCCTCTGCACACGTTGATGATGATTATGTGGGTGGTTCCGTTACCGCAATCCGGTTGTTGGCTGCCGTCAACGCGGTTGAAGGCTTCATATTTCCGTATTGAATTGTGACACACCTCGTCGTTATTTCCTACCACCGCCTTTTATAATATAAATCACAATACATGCTGATCTAACATTTAATTTGATGTACATATTGGAATGATGTTTTTGTTATAAATGTTAGGGTTATAAAATAAATACAACATTACTTGTACAAAAAAGTCCTTAAGTTTCACGTCCAATTTTTATATCTTATATGCTTATATAAATCACATATAAATATATATTACGTTTACTATCGACTAATCCTTTTGTACTGTTTTTATATTGCGTTTGATACTCATAAAACAAAGTGCAAGTACGACTGCTGAAAAAATTCGTGGACATAAAAGATTAAGATTACTTTTAGTTCAATCATTTCAGAACTTGAAACATAAAAATTGAATATGAAGCTGGTAATAATAATAAGTCGATAATGCTGAATTATTCAAAGCTTTAAGCTAAAATTACGGTCAGTTGAAAAATCCTTCAATAATTTTCTATATTGGAAAAATTGATGAAGAGTAAAACCATGTGTTTTGATAGAGCACCAAGGCAATCACAATTCCTCACAAATAGGCTTAAAATAATAATAAGATCGACTTTAGTAAAGTATTAGTGATGTTTTTACGTTTTGCCGCCTTAAGAATGTATCAGATACCAACCAAATTGCTTTGATGAAGTATATGGAGTCACAAAACACACATTTCTCTACTTCAACCGGGAAAATGTGTGATGTATGATTCTAATAAAAATGTTGATGAAGAATATAAAGTTGTAAAAGTCAAAATATTGTACGGCAGCCAGTCAATAGTGACGTGCGATATCAATCGATATGAGTAAAGTATCGAATATTTTCTTTCGATACCGAGTAATTTTGGTGTCGAATATTGTAATTCGGTACAAATACTTTTTGTAGTATCGGAAAATATACTCAAATAGATTTTTCGTCGAGTGTTTAAGTAATATTGAATTGTTATGTTTCGTTCGACACTTACCTCTCATCAAACAGGGAATTGACTAGTTACTGTAAGAGCGCTTACTGGCCGCATATGTCAACAAAGTTAATCTAGATTTTTAATTGGTGGTTGGTAACTCTGCTGATTATTCTGGTAACTCATAATTCTTTCCCGCGTCGCTCCTCGCACTTTCAATTTCTTATCAAATGTTTTTGTCTTCGTCCCTAAAATGTGTTCGCCTTCCTTCTCGTAGGTAGATACGTAATCATGTCTCCTCCCAAAAGTAAGACATGAGGTTAATTTACTAAGAAAACTGAATCGTTGGCATTTTGTAAACTCTGGGGATAACAGTGGCAATACGTCTTATCTTTTCAAACATTTGAAAACCAAAACCCGTTGGTCAATTTTCTCAAAACTCGATAACGATAAAATTGAAATATCAATTATGTGTAGAGATTAGTGACCGTTAATCGATAGTTATTCAGATATCGTGAGATGCGGTCGGGTGTGATGTAGGTTTCAGAAAAACATTTTCTTTATCGTGCCAACGTTTCGGTCTTTATTGANTTTGTATATCCCAGGCCCTGAAGATGATCTCAATAAAGACCGAAACGTTGGCACGGTAAAGAAAATGTTTTTCTGAAACCTACATCACACCAGACCGCATCTCAGAATTCTGAATAATTATCGATTAACGGTCACTAATCACCACACATTTAAAATAAGTAATCATACTTGTTTCGGTTTTGGTGGTTCAATTTGTATGTTACACTAACATTATTTATTTTCCAATTTTTCTCACTTTGATGATCCCAATAAAAGATCGAAACGTTGGCACGATAAAGAAAATGTTTTTGTGAAACCTACATCACACCCGACCGCATCTCACGATATCTGAATAAATATATAAATGTTGAAATGTGTTGGCAGCTTTTCCTTGTTCTTACCTACGTACCCACTGTATGAAAAAATACTTTAAAATGAAAAAAAAAATGCTATTACTTGATTATTTTAACGCATGAGTGTATTTTAACCAAAGTCCACAATAGTAAGTCGATCATTTATGAATCAACGAAAAAGTACTCATATAAGTAAGTACTCGTTAGTATCGAATAATTTTTGTCGCCACATGAGTAGTATGGAATATTTCTTTTGATACCAGTAGTCGATATATTTTCGGGTAGTATAGTGGCAATACGTTTTATCTTTTCAAACATTTGAAAACCAAAACCCGTTGGCCAATTTTCTCAAAACTCGATAACGATAAAATTGAAATATCAATTATGTTGAAATGTGTTGGCAGCTTTTCCTTGTTCTTACCTACGTACCCACTGTATGAAAAAATACTTTTAAAAAACTGCAATTTCTTGATTATTTTAACGCATTAGCGTATTTTAATCGAAGTCCACAATAGTAAGTCGATCATTTATGAATAAACGAAAAAGTACTCATATGAGTAAGTACTCGTTAGTATCGAATAATTTCTGTCGATTCTTGAGTAGTATCGAATATTTCATTCGATACCAGTATCGGGTACTGGTATCGAATATTTTCGGGTATCGCACGTCACTACCAGTCAAACGATTGTATCGCCCTGCTTATAATCCTAATATCGTGTTATCTATGTACATGTTAGAGTTATTTTTCACAAATGTAAATGCTTGCTGAAGTATGTGCAGTTGTGTAAACCAAAATAATATACTTGATTCAGTCAAATGTTTGCCTCACCGGGCTTATTACCCTCACATAACGGTATTTAAATACAAACAGGTGACTGAGTGTTTTTTTTTTAATTGAATCTAAAAGGAAGTACCCAATCGAAAATAAATTAATTCGACGAGTTTTACAAACCGCATTAATCTTCTTAACCCAGCCAGATTTTTTCCTACTTATAATCCCCACATCGCGTTTTCTAAATATAATAGGATTATAGAGTTTTTCATTCAAAACCCAAAATAAAGTATTGGATTCAAATCAAAATGTTTGATGAGGTATATGGCGTTTTAAAAAAACCCATTGGTAGTTCTCCAGCCAGCCAGATTTTTGCCTGTTTTTAACTCTAACACTACATATATAGAATTACATTTAAAGCATTGATGAATTGCATGCAATTTTGAAAGAAACAGTTATAAACTTCAGCCAGTCAGGTTTTTCCTGCTTATAACCCTAACATAGAGCTATTTAAATATAAAGTTATCCAATTTTTTTTAATCAAACGCGTATCAGATTAAATAAGATACTTGATAAAGTATGTTGAATTGTAAAAATAAAAATAATCTATTTCAGGGAGTCATAACCAT
This sequence comes from Cimex lectularius, assembly GCF_000648675.2. Classification (NCBI taxonomy): domain Eukaryota; kingdom Metazoa; phylum Arthropoda; class Insecta; order Hemiptera; family Cimicidae; genus Cimex; species Cimex lectularius. The sequence continues at coordinate 463,854 of NW_019392926.1, read as the reverse complement.
AACATCGCGTTATCTAAACAGAAAATGATAGTACAATTTTCTTCTTCGGAACCAAAAAAACCGTACGCAATTCCAATTGCTTGATAAATTTTACAAAGTAAAATACCGTTGCTAATAAAGTTATTCAGATATCGTGAGATGCGGTCGGGAGTGATGTAGGTTTCAGAAAAACATTTTCTTTATCGTGCCAACGTATATTATATTTTGCATTGTATAAATTCACTTATTCACATCCTAAATGTATTTGTTAAATGTAAACATTGTTTGTAAATCCCAGGCCCTGAAGATGATCTCAATAAAAGATCGAAACGTTGGCACGATAAAGAAAATGTTTTTCTGAAACCTACATCACACCCGACCGCATCTCACGATATCTGAATAACTATCGATTAACGGTCTCTAATCTCGGTTGCTAATAAAATAAAGCATTACTAGAAAAGTAAACTGCTCCAAATCGGCCTCGTTTAAAGCATAAAATGTTCACAGAAATAGATTCTTAGTTTATTGCCTCCCTCAGTTTTTAACCCTTACATCGTTTTATCAAAAAGGCGGAAGGGTTATTTATATACATATTTGCTTTGTCCTGAAAAAATGATACCGTATAAAAATTAAATGTTGTCAGAAAGATGAATGAACTATTTTTCACATTAAATTAAATGATATTTATGAGTTTGTAAGACGTTTTTAATAACAAATAATAACAAGATGTAAAAATAGGGGCAGCCAAAATGCGCCAGCAATCAGGTCGAATACTAATGAAAAAATAGTAGACATTTTATTAAGTCGAAGAACTTAATATTTTAAGTACATTGAAATGAACTATAATTTTTTCTAAGGTCTTGGATGAGATGTAAAAGCTACGGGTTGGATTCGAACCCACGAACTTCCGCTCAATTCGCCGCTGCTCTAACCACTTGAGCTATCTTGACTTCGATCCTTTCGGACACCATATCCTCAATTCAAGTAGATACACCAGCGGCGTATTGAGCCGAACGTCGTGGGCTCGAAACCCGATCGTGGCACTACCTTTTTCATCTGATCCAAGACCTTAGATAAAAAGTATAATTAATTTAAATAATTAATGGGTCACTTATGACCAGGAGGTCCGAAGTCGTCGAATGTAATGTACAATATGCTGCAAGTGCCTTTAATCAGTTCACTTATGACTACTAAATGCAGCTATGGAATTTTAGTACAGTTAGAAGGCAAATTTCAAGTTTCAATTATTTTTATTAGAATAGTCAGCGTTATTTCAAATAATACATTTCATTGAAATTTTGCTTCAAACAATTTTTTGTTATGATGATATCCCGTAAGGTATCAAACCAGTGACAGCCCTTACAAAGAGTATTTTTAAATTATTATTTGGAGGTCATGAGATGCGGTCTGGTGTGACGTAGGTTTTAGAAAAACATTTTCTTTATCGTGCCAACGTTTCGATTTTTACTGAGATCAACTTCAGGGCTCAAAGTGTTTGTTTTTCGTGTAGAAGTGTCATTCTTGTCTGTCGTGTTGAAAGTGCCCCGTAGTTATCCTGTAATACATTACTTTTGATTAAACAGTTTCAGTTAAGTGGAAAGATGGGCTGTGGGCCTAGTTCCAGGCAGAACAGCAAGGAGCTCAAGTTGCCCGGAGCCAACCTCATCTTCAACCACGGACAACTGCAAGCTCTGAACAATTATTTTTCAGAAATCATCGATTATTCAGACTGTAAGGCTTAAATATTTTTCATGTCTTTCGCATAAAAGTTTGAGATTTTTACAGTATTATTTGTTTACACTAGTAAAGATATTTTCTTAAATGTTCTTCCATTCTAGATTTTACAAGAGATCCAGCACAGGAAAAGAGCCTTGTCCTGATCGAAAGATTAATCCAAAGACTGATTTGTGGCGTTGGGACGTTGGACAGCCGGTTTTCTTCTAAGCACCTAATTTGTTTAGAGCCACATAAATTGACGAATAAGGTAATACTTACCTAATCGTATTTTTATTCGATTTTTGAAACTGAAATGTTTAAAATGAAGAGTTTACAACATTACTTCATTTGTCTAATATTGTACTACAGTTGTTAAGAACTGTCATGATCATTTAATTTAGCTTACAACAATCAACCTGATCTGCCAATATTACAACCGGGAACTTTCTAAAATTAATTTCTTGATAGTTGAACATATATACAATTTAACATTTGAACTCCTAAATTACACTAGATTACTATACAGGGTCCCGTTGGTTTTCTAAGTGCAAGACACATTATTTAATTATATTTTTTTAAGCCTGGAAACAGTTTGAGTTATCTGGTGAGACTGGACGAATTATCAACCCCCCATCTGTATCCGGAAAACGGAGGCCCATCTTGTCAACTGATCGAACCAGAAGGCGGCCCGCAGGGATTTGCTAAGGTTCGGATTTCTGGACCGGGTTCGGAGCAGTGGGCCGAGTTTATCGGCAATCAAGGTTTCCTTCGCAGGTTAATTTTTTTTGGAAAGCAGCGGCTTTCCCAAAGTTCGATTAGGTCTTAACTGAAATTTTTCTTTATCCAGGGACAAGATGCAGGAACGGTTCGTGGAACTTCTGGCCGGTTCTGCCGGCCGCAGCACCCTCGTCGGAAGACCTGCAGAAGTCGACGAAAGCGCGCTCTGCGGAAGCCCGGGCAAAGTCATCGACGCGACTCACGTACAGAGGCTACTTCAGGCTTCGCCAAGACAAGTATTCTACGGTTCAGGTAAAATTTAAACAAAAAATTTGTGTAATATTAAGGGTGGAATTTTTTTGCCTCTCAGTGTATTTTGATTGTGATTCTTGGTCGATTTTGTACTATAAAATACAAAACAATCTCATAGTATGTAGTAGATAGCATTGTTGAATCAAAAATGGTACAAACAAACGTCTGGAGGGTTAATAATTAACTGAAGATTTGATGTTTTATTGATTAATGTTTTGTAGCGACCATTTAATAAATGCAATTTATGGTTTTTTAAGTACACTTTGCGAATCCTAAAGATTGATGCTGATTTTAAATGAAATTGTTTGCTTATCGATCTTTTTTTAAGGACTTATATATGCAGATTTAACACCTTTATCCATACTGATTATTTGGAGTTCATGAGATGCGGTCTGGTGTGACGTAAGTTGTAGAAAAACATTTGCATTATTGTGCCAACGTTTCGATCTATATTGAGATCATCTTCAGGGCTCAAAATGTTTGTTTTCCGTGTAGATGTGCCATTCCTGTCTGTCGTTTTCACACACACACACACACACACACACACACACACACACACACACACACACACACACACACACACACACACACACACACACACACACACACACACACTGTTTTTCTAAAACGTACGTTACACCAGACCGCATCTCACGACCTCCAAATAATCATCAAGTAACCGTCACTAAACACCCCACATTTATCTATACTGTTCTAAACTACTAGACTAAACTATATCACTTTTATAAAAAAATCTTTTTCGAAACAGTTTTGGGAATGAACATTACTTAAATTGAATTATAAAGAAATTTTTCGGGTTTATGAAAAGTACTTAGCTAACTAATCAAAAACTCGCACCATTTAACATTTTTAATTTGGTACGGCCGTTGCCTGTCAGATTTAAAAAGTTTCAACTCGGTTGGAAAGTTAGTTTGCCGTTGAAATCCCCGCACTTTCCGCTGAAAAAAAGTGCAAAACAAATTGTCAAACCGGAATTTTAAGTACATAAAGGACTCACCCACCATCTGGCTGGGAGAAAACTCGATTGGGGCACTTCCCCTAGTATCGTACCGGACATTTTCCGTTAATTGAATTTACCGCACGTTCGAGTGATATTTTGCAAAGCAAATCGCTTCGAAATCGGTTTTGTTGCATTAACTTTATTCGAATTATAGTGACTGAAACTCGATACTCAGTGTAAAGTGTGTGGACTGTAGCACGAATTCAATCTGGCTACAGATCTTGCTAAATGGAATTTAACACTTCTAATAACATATTGTTACCGTTATAAATAACATATAATTGATTTCCTACACATTCAAATTAAAACAAATATTATATATAATATATTGCATATTTATAACAATGTGTTAGACTTACGTTTTTTACATCAACTCATTATGAAATAACACAACATAAAAATATATTCATAAAATTGATGTTTATGCCGTAGTTCGCGAAATATCCTGAGGAACTACCAGTAATACTAGCATAAACGTTATATAAAAACTTTCAATTAATTAATCTTTATGTAAGGTATTGGTTGAAGTGAAAAAGTAGGACACCAATTTCCCATCTCAATCTACCCTTAGAATTTTCATTTAACGACATTTGAAAAATAGCAAAAAGGTGGGAAAATTCGAAAGGTAGGTTGAATTGGAAAGTTGTTTTTAACTGGATCAAAGACACGATAGCTCAAGTGGTAGAGCAGCGGTGTATTTAGCCGAAGGTCGTGGGTCGAATCCCCCTCGTGACACTGACTTTTTCAACCAATACCTTACAAAATGATTAATTAATTGGAAGAAGTTATTTGGTCAATCGGACCACGAAATACAATGGGGTTATATAAAAACTACATTTGGGTGGCCAGCAGGGCATTCATAACCTTGACGCCTTCCCATTATTCACAAGTCAGTCTATTGACTGAGGCGGCTGGACAGACAGGACTGCCGCCGGATACAGAAAAGAATGAGATTGATAAAACTCTTTCACGTTTAATTAGCTCAAATATAATTATAAGCTTAGACATAAGCTCTTTCTAGAGAATTTAAAAGATTAAGAAACAAAAAATGATTTCTCCTTTAATTCAACCGAAATACAGGCGGCCATAAACTATGCAAAAATGGAAAATGCTCCAGGCAGAAATAGATTTACCAATCACTGGCATGATTACTCCCTATCTTGGGAAAAGTGCTAGAAAAAATTATGATGAGTAGAATCTAGAATATAATTCTTTCTTAGGACTATCTGACGGCTGCCTATCAGATAGACAGTTTGCATTTGTACCTCAGAAAGTAACTACTGAGGCACTTGTAGTTGTTCAACAGCATATCGACCACAAGGTAGAGACCAAAAAACACGTTCTAATGGTACCACCTGGTCAATAAGTTAGAAATCAGGATGGGTCATCAAATCAAGTGTTTTGTAACTTAAGCCAAGCTTTCAGCCTTTATTGCGGTCTTCATCGGTGCTTTACAAGTAATTACAACGTTTATAATTAAATACAGGTAACACAATAATTACCAGAAAACATTGGATACTTACTCGTTAAAATATTAAAAGTAAAATATTATAATGATAATAGTAAAAACAACAATGCATATATTTGTAACCACCAATTGTGTTTATAAACACAGAATGACACAACACAGACCAAAAGGACTGAATTAGGCAACTGTAGAGAGCGCTAAGAATATTGATATCACTTCTCAAGTTTAGTGAATTGACATGAGATTTAATATGTAACATTTCATTTAGTAATCTTCATACCAAAATTTTTTCTTGTCAACCACATCCACATCATCAAAGTTTATTCCATGATTGGTTTTATGATGATGCCTTGACAAAGCTTTCTTGGCCTACTGTTGTCAGAACAATCATAACCGTGCTGTGTCAACCTGGTATCCAGGTATTGTTTGGTCGGACCATAGTAAACCAAGGGGCAATCTTTACATAGGAGAATTGGTTACCTCTCATATATATATATATATTGATTGATGAATTGCATTCGCCAACGACCTCAAAGGTCATGTTGGAGAATCTGGGAATTAAGATTCTCTCTTAATGGAAAAGTGATCCGAAGAAAATGGTATTACATTCAGTAGTAGAAAACCAAAAACAATGCATATTTCTTAACGGACCAAAGCAAAGAAATTAAAGAATACCTTAAAGGCAAACCATTGAAGCCAGTTCAAAAAATCAAGTACTAAGGGTGGTATTGGACAACAACATGACTTGGAAAAGTCACCTCGACTACGTATGCATTCGGGCATCACGGCTGGTCCATGCCTTATCTCGTTTTGCAGCTATATATCGGGGAATTGGACCACAGGCTTTATGCATTATATACGAAGGAGCCATATCCCCCGTCTTACGGGTTTGGTTCAACATTTTCACTGACGTCAGGACAATTGACGGCCAAATGGGATTTTATATCGTGATCTATAAACAAGACGAGGATACACAGGTGTTCCAACAACCAGACAGAAATTTTGGTCAAACTACAATGGATACGACTACAGATTCCAATACTGCAGGTAGACAGCAGAACATTCTCAATTAACACCGACAGGTACTACTAGCAATTAAGAATAACAACAATGCCACCCAAATGGCACATAACAACAAGGAAGAGGTAAGACATCTCGAGTGTAGGATACAAAATCTTATTTATTGTCAAAGCACACAATGGGTGCCCAGGAAACGAAGAAGCAGATCGGCAAGCAAAAGCGGCTGCAAAAAACGACTCTAGTGACATAAGTTTTACAAGGGTTCCAATAACTTCCGAATACAGGAATTGTAAAGAAAAAATGATACAGGCGTGGGAAGACAGATGGAATAACATCTAAAATGTTTAACACACGAAAATGTTTTTCCCTACTATACAATCAAGCTTCCGCTCCGATTTTGAAATAACTGCACAGTTGACACAGGCATTAAGCGGGATGGCAAAAACAGGTCTTCTTGTTGTGGTCTATCCTTCTGACTGGAGGCATCTACGTACGAATGCACATTTTCCATTGGCGTAAAGATGAAGATAGAGCGGGACATTTTGCTTCAAGAAAGTACCACTCCACCTGTACCAATGGTGGGTGGTTAAGGCACGGGGCCCAAGAAAGGTGTACCTCGTGTCCTCATCGACGTCCCTTTCTCAATCTAGGTTCCTTCCTTCTTCCCTATGACCCCTCCCAACTCTTGGTTTCATGAGGGATGTCCGGGCGCAAAATAATGGTGTAGCCCTGAGGGCATGGCAACCTCTCTAAAGCACAAGCTGTATTAGTGTCGGCTTTGGGTCAGCATGGGGCGGCGGGTGCCTTATCAGAAGCACACGAGGGTTAAGGTACCAGATCCAGTCTGCATAGACCATCTGTACCATCTGTACTAAGGGGTAACAGAAATGTTCCAAGGTTCAGCCCGTGTTACATTGGGAATGGAGTCGTAGTGGTTCGTGGTGACGCCCCTGGCGGGAACTTAAAGAAGAGGCTGTCTTCTTCTGTGACCTTCGCACAACCTTGCGTATGACCATCGTTATACACCCGGCCTCACGGGATGCGGCGGATCGGACCGAAGCATATAAGCTTTGAGGACGCTATGATTACGCTGACAGAGTCCTTCGAATGCGTGAGTAGTGACAGATGGGAATGGGTAGTGAATCGGTTGCTCCTATTCTAGTATTCTTTGCACGCAGGTGTAGGCTGAGCTCGATTGGCGGCTTTTATCGTAGGCAGTCTCCTCTAGGTGGTGGTTAGAAATTCCACTTTAAACAAACCCGCGGCCGGAGCGGATCCGGTAGTTTCTACGGTGGGGAAGCCCCAATACTCTGGGAGATAGAGGGCCTTCTCTATTTAAGGAGTGCGCGGGAGACCAGGCTGATGTATTTTGGCTTAGGTAGCCATTTGCGTGCGGCATACGGTTCGATGCTTAATGCGGATCCGACCACTCGGAATTGTCAAGCGGGGAGCGCGGTTGTCTTGGCCTCTCGGGGCTGAGTTGCCTCTATACCAATGCAGCGGCAGTAACACACTTTTGTCGTATGCGGAGTTGCGTCAGCTCTCATCTTGAGAATCAAAACGTCCGATAAGGCCGGAAGGCTAAGTGCGGATATTAAAGATCCTCATTGTTCTTTTAAGGACGACCAAGTATACGGGAAAGCAATGTACCAACGGTGGATGTTATGCAACTAAAATAATCAAGCCTCGAGAATCATTCTCCCTACTGTTGGCAGTCGGTGGTCAGATCTCGGTCTTATCCTTCCGCCACCACGGTCGGGTTTCGGTTGTTGTCAACAACTAGAGCAGTACAGCACATTGAGCAACCTTTCTCTACATGATGAACCCAACGTGGGCTTTGGCCCAAAAGTAAGTTTTCGTGCGTCAACTTCGCAGGCCTATCGTTAATCGAGTGACGATTCTTCTTCGATTTACATCTTCCGCCTATTGACAGTACTCTTGGTCTGTGAGAGCTTCTCTGTCGACCAGCCCACCGACACTACCAACTTTTTTAAATATTTTTTTTCTTGCATTTTTACCTCAGAGGGCCGGATCGCGGTGGTTATAATCCGGAGATTGGGCTGTCCCGGCCTTAGCCGCCTCGTCCGCTTTTTCGTTCCCCTCGAGACCTATGTGTCCTGGTACCCAGACAACAACCTCCCTTTCGTTGAGACGCCCTATTCATGGTATTTTTCCAAAAAGAGCACACAGAGAGGGTCGATAGAGAACTTGTTACGGACACCAGGAATGTGCTGAGGGAGTCGGTGCAGCCTAGGTAGGCAGAGCCACCATCGTCTCAAATCACGCCAAGCGCGATGTATTTATTATAAGCATTATTAAGTGAAGCATGATGTAATTTGTTAAAACTTGTACCACAGTCTCAAGTCCAAGTCTTGTTTTTGTCAGGAGCATAGTCTATTTTCTCGTTTAAACTTCTTGTTTTTTTTAATGTAAAATAAAAATTAACTTAATACGATGAAAAAAGACTGTTTTCATTAAGGCCAGTGGTCGTGAAAGTATTTTTCATCGTTTCATCGTTCATTTTTTTTGTATCTTTTTGACTCTTAGAAAGTACGACAACATAAAGAAATAGTCAAATAAAATCGTCAATACGCAACATATGAATGTAATTTTGTTACTAGCTTACCAAAAATTACATTACTTTTCTATTGATCAAGTGAATTCTGAAATACCTACAAGATGAAGGAAAAAATGTTAGCTAATAAATCAATTGTGATAAAACTAAATCGTCAACAATTGTGTTTGCTCTTTGCATAAATTATACAACGAGGGATAGAATAAATCTTCGGCAGACCAGTTGGCCGCAATAGATACAGAATAATGCAAAACAAGACCTCAAGCCACATGGAAAAGTGGCGAATTGACTATAGCATCTGGCACTTTACAAAAAATTAAAATATGATCGTGGAAACAATGGAAAAGGTTGAAGCTATCTTAAAGGAAGAAATATAGACACTTGGGAAAAGGAAAAAGGAATACTCAGATACAACGATTTGTTTAAAAAAAAGACGAAATCGGAAATTTAAATTTATGTTTAGATGAAAGAACAGAGGGTTGTGAATGAATTTTACGTAGAAAAAAACCAATAATAATAATATGGGAAGTTTAGGGGGCCGACAAACAGCTAAGGTCATCGCCATGCGTGTTTTTAGTTCTCTTTCTGGTCTTCCGCGCGTATTTTTAATTCTGCAGCCATTTGAGCATCTCGACCTATTACTGACTCACTGATTTTATGTGAAAACTAATGCTAGACTCTCAGTTTTAACTCAGGTTGTCAACTACATACAATACAAATATATACATTTTTTGGAGATGGTGAGATTTAGTATGGTGTGACGTAGGTTTTAGTAAAACATTTTCTTTGTGGTGCCAACGTTTCGATCTTGATTGAGATTGAAGGCCCTGAAGATGATCTCAATAAAGATCGAAATGTTGGCACGATAAAGAAAATGTTTTTCTAAAACCTACGTAACACCAGACCGCATGTCACAATCTCCGAATAATCATTGGTTAACAGTCACTAAACACCACACAAATATATACATCACTACAAACATAGAGATCCGGTCACGTTCACTTCCCCAGAGCACTCGCTATTCCTCGTGGGGGGGGGGGGTTGAACCCTCGCTATTCTCGCTAACAACTTATTTACTAACTCTCCAGACGTTACACTCACCCCAGAGTACTCGTTGTTCCTCGAGGAGGGATGAAACAACTCTATCCTTTCACATTAAGAAATTATTTAAATTACGTTCATTCTAATAAATTAACAAAAACACAATACAAACACTATGTACCTTTAAAAATCCCTACATCCATGAGGTACCGGAACAGAAAACTGTGCCCGCTGCCCCAAGAATATGATAATTATGCAAAAAATTTCTATGTTCTCAAACCTTCTTCAGTTGAAAGCACCTTTATTTTACCCTTGCATAAATAAACCGCGGTTTCTACGCGGTCGTTTTTCTAAGAATGGCTCATGCATTATGCTTATATATCCTATGCGTAGTCTTGTCCTATATACCAAATAATAAACCTTCAAGTAGAACAGGGCTCCATCTCAAATTTTTACTAATTCACTAGTTTTCGCGGTCCGATTGACCAAATAATATCTTTCAATTAATTAATCTGTATTTAAGGTATCGGTTGATAAAAAAAACTGAATAATGGCAAATAGGAGGGAAAATTCAAAAGGTGAGGTTGAGATGGGAAGTTAGTGTCCGGGCGGATCGAAGTCAGGATAGCTCAAGTGGTAGAGCAGCGGCGTATTTAGCCGAAGGTCGTGGGTTCGAATCCCGCTTGTGACACTGACTTTTTTATCTCAACCAATACCTTAAATTAATTAATTTTTAGTAATTTTGAAAAATTAATGTATGCTCAATTTTGAAGTAAGAAATGACAAATTAATCACAGATTTCTATAGTTTGTAAAATGAAGGTGTTGTTATCGGTTTAATCAACACCTAGCAAATTTCTGTTTTACCATTTTTTAAAAAATATTTTTTATGTTAATTGGTATGTTCCGTTGAAAAAATCTTGTTCGGTTCGATGTGTGTTTTAATTTAATAATTTAAAACATTTGACCGCGTCAATGAATTGTTCTCTTTCAGGAGAAGGGAGCGTCAAGAAATTTCCGGATCCCAGAGATTTCAGAATAGCCATTGTCGAGGGTTGTTCGTGCGTGAGACTGCGAGTCGGTATGATCTACACAACAGAGGTCGGCGTTGAAACTGATGTCGAGGTTGTAAACCCTAAAAACAATGTCCTATTTTTAATACACAATTTACCAATTAATTTATGCTCCCATGTATAATGTTTGCACTAAGATTTGCTGTATCTGTAACCTTCGTACCTTATCGGATACGGTTTGAATTAATTATATTTACCAGCAGAAACAGCTTCCTTCCCTAATTACCAACTGTTTATACAATTCTCACGGCCTTTCAGGTAACATTAGTACTCGGAATTGGATTTACGTCGTGGCCAAGCACAGCTCATTTCCCGACGAGAATATATTTAACCCATCCCGACTTCCTCCTTTATCACCAGGTCTCCTGTACGGTAAGTGACGATTCTGATCTATTCTATTTATAAAAGTTTGTATCGATAATCGAACAGGATTTAAAAGGGTTTTTACGTGGTACCGGCTCCACCGCATCCGACTCTGAGGTGCGACGACAGGCCGTCGACGTGGCAGATCAGGTTTCCCGCTGCAGAACAATCTCTTCTGAAGCACTACTCTGCCAACAGTCTTCCTTCTCGGGTTCTCGCCGTGCTTCGTGCTCTCCTGCACGAAATCCGCTGCACCAACAATGGTAAAAACAATTCCGACTTAAAAATGGAAAGTGTGCGACGCTCTATGTTTCAGGAGGACAGGTCATCAGTGACTACATGCTGAAAACTTTGCTGTGGTTTCGGTTGGAAGAAGTGGTCGGCCTGAAAGACTGGACCCACGACAAGTTGGCTATACACGTCCTCGTTATCGCCGACAGGCTTGTTTCCGCTTTACGAACACAAAGGCACAGCTCCTACTTTTTCCCATGGTTTAACGTAATAAAAATTTTTATTATCTCATAATCACCAAGTTGCACTTTTAACTATACTTTGACAGAATCACTTATAAAACTAGAAGAACAGATAAGAAGTTGTTTTATTATGTAACACCAACAAATATGTTAGTTAGTGATAGCAAATGCATGAAAAATATAGTTTCAAATCAATGAAACGAAATTATAACTGCAGTTTAAGGTTTAGTATTCTACTGATTTAATTTTATTGTATAAAGTTGTTAATTTTGATCAAAGTATAACCACTCAATAAGTAAATTTATGTTAAGAAGTTTTAAGTGGGTAAACATGCGTAAAGTTCATAATTACAAAGTGCTTTATCAGTATTTTGCGCGGCACTTAAGTGTTTAACGATCACTGAGGATTGTTGTTCTACAATTTTCGGTATTTAGTTTACTGAACGAAACATGAATATTTCATAAAATTCTATTATTATCGGATCAGCCTTTGTGCTTTCGAAGAATTCTGCATTTTCCCCTTTAGCCTACCTTAACCTGCAGCCGACATCAAAATCACTTCTCTCGTAATGCACATCCCACGTAGAATTCTTTCAACGATGAAATCACATTTTTCCACGTTCGGGTCTGCTTTTGCATTTTAGGTAAAATGTATGAAAAAGCATCTGGAGCTTTTTCTTAGATATGAATAGTGATATAATTTTTTTTTTTTAATTGGTTATATATCAATATATATTTTTTTTTATGAAGAACATTCTCAAACCCTTGTTTGAGAACTATAAAAACCGATCAAACCTTTCACTAAGAAAGCCTCAATTTTCGGCAGAATAGAAAAAATTATAAGTGCAAGAGGAAGAAATCGCTATCGAAAAAGGAAAAGTTCTGCACCCACTCTCTGATCTAAACCCCCATCTTTTTCTCAAGTAAATGTCCCATATTCTATCCACTTACATTGTCTATTGTATATTATAGATGTACTTGAATAAGGCAATTTAAAATGGCTATTTCCCTATTATTAAAGGAATCCGAGGTGTCTCATTTTTACGTAGAATTTCATCGTTATCCGTGAACTTTTTACATCAATATGAGACCTGGTTAAATTATTGGACAGTTTTATTTATTTATTACGTAGCGCTGTATTACCAATTTTTGCTATAATAAATTTTCTTTACGCAGCTATTTGATAAATTTCGATCTTAGACTACTATATGACATCAGAAATTAAAAATTATTTAGCCTGTTCAGGATATTTCTATTGTTTGATGAACTGTATTATAACTTTCTGAAAACAAAAATTTATAATAAAAAAATATTTGTTTTACTAACGTTAAGTTTGTGATATGCTGCCTGTTGTAATATGTTTGTTATTTGTCAACATGGTGACCGCCTTAGGTTATCTTTTTTGCAGTTTCTTGCAGTATGTTTTCGTCAAACATACGTTACATCTATACTTACATTTAATGATAAGACAGATAAAAGGTCATAATTTATTCAATACTTCTATTAGTTTATTTGTCACAAATCGTCCTGGTCCGCATGTTCTCGCTAATTCGATTAGTTAGTCATATCAGTCAATCTTCAGTGCATGTCGCGAATTTCCTTCTTAATACATACAAGGATGAATTATAAAAAATGAATTAAGGTGTGTCTCAAAGAAACGTCCTCTCTGTATTTTCATTTCGATTAAAATATTATATAAAGATAGGTTTTATATTTTTTATTAAAAAACGTTTAACTGCAGTTCTTTTTTTTAAGAAAAACTAACGTTGGGTTTTCATACTTTATTGTTTCTCTGCAAACGAATAAAGTTCAATTACAAAAAATTTAGCAATAATGAATAGACCAGGATCAATGGAACTAGTGATTAACTTAAATAAATTTATTGTATAGCATTTCCAATTCTATTTGAACTTTTTCCAATACAACGATTTACAAATTAATTGTAACCCTTTTCATTGAGCTGAAACCATTTCCAATTCTAATCTAAACCCTAATATTTAAATGTTTACTAAACGACTAACGAAAATTAATTTTCGAAAAACAATTTTCTCTCATTAAACTATATTATAAACATTATTCTCGGATTTCATCAACATGCGGTATACGAGTCATGATTTGCAGTGGGAAGACGGTGCAGTAGGTAGCATTGCCAATTATGAAACCCTTCTCGTTAATATTAACATATCTAGATTGACAAAGAGACATAGTTAACAGTTCAATTTACATATTAACAATGTACATACGCCAAATCACAATTGTTCAACATTCGGTTTAACAAAACTTGTTTCCTCGACAAAATACAGTCATAGTTGATTACTTAATCGAAGTACTTTTTCAAAATTCAAATTTTCAGGACTTTTTCAAATAAATTATATAATCAGTTGAACTTTACGTCCTAGCTAATAACAATAAAATTTAGACTATATGCCAATTAGATTTTCAACTAAATGCTTAGTTCACCCTGTGGTCAATATACAAAAACTCTAATAAAAATTATTATTTGGAGATCGTGAGATGCGGTCTGGTGTGACGTTGGTTTTAGAAAAACATTTTCTTTATCGTGGCAAAGTTTCGATCTTCATTAAGATCATCTTCAGGGCAAGTTTCTTCTCATTGTTCTTATTTTCTTTTGTTGAAATGCAGACATCACAAGCCCTGAAGATGATCTCAAGAGAGGTTGAAACGTGGCACGATAAAGAAAATGTTTTTCTAAAACCTACATCACACCAGCCGCATCTCACGATCTCCAAATAATCATTAATACGGTCACTAAACACCATATATTTTTAATAAAAATATTTTATTAGATGCCTGAACAGAGGGTATATATGTTAATGACGTGGAAACGTTCACTCAGTAAGAATTGTGTTTAAATATGTGAATGTATTGTAGTGATTTTTACTGTCAGGAGCTGGGGAGCAAGGTAGAGTTCGGGATCCCAAAATTTTCCTCCAGTTAGAAAACAAGAATTTTATTTACATAAAAGGTTTCTTTTTTACATCGGTTTATTAATATCAAATGAATGTCTTCAGAGATAGGGGGGCAAGCGAAGAAAAAAGGGCCTGCCTACCTTTCCTGAGGTGGTCCGGTGTCCTGGGTTGGTCCCTTCCGGGAAACGTCCTCCTTTCTTCCTTTCTCTCCTCCTTGCTTTCTCTCCTTTTCCGCAATCAGCCCTGTTCTTCTTCCGCCGTCCAGCAACCTTCCGGTCAGGGAACAGAATTCTCCCCTCTCTGCTCCTTTTTGGCATATATCCTTTTTCCCCCACTCCCGGTGGATGTGGACGCTCTCCATGGGTAGAACCGACCTGTGGGGGGGTAGGCGAGAGATGTGTGGTGATGAAGCCCTGGACAGGGCCGTCTGTGGTGGTTCCTCTAGGTCACCACAGTATTATGCATTTGTCCAGATGCTTTTAAAGTAGAATAGGTTAAATTCCTACCCCGAACTGATTATCATACAGAATGGATCTTTGTCTGCACTAATCTACATTGAGGAAGTTCTCCTCAAAGCTGTAATCGCATTCGCTCCTTTTTTTGTAGATAACTCACTTTTAGTGCATGATACTGTTCGACCGCATATAGCTCTAGTCATCCATCACTTGGAGGATGTAGAGAATAACAACATGAATTGGCCAGCACGTTCTCTTGACATGAATCTCATTGTCTCACACACTTCCACGACATGATAAAGAGACTGGTTAAACATCGTTCGCCGCCTCCAACAACGGTTGAACAACTTCAAGCCACTCTTATTGAAGAATGGGATTTTGTTTCTCAAGGCAAAAACCGATCGCTTATTTACCCAATGCCTAGAAGACTGAATCCTTTTCCGCTGTGCCATAGGAGATAGTTCACATTATTAAGAGCAAAACTAGGTAATAAATTGTAACACATACTGATGTGTCACAGAAGTGAAAAAATATTCCTTTTTCGCGGGGTGGTATAATCTGTCCGGCTCAATGCAGAGGGCCTCTTAAGAAAGCTGGATGGCCAAGGTCCTAAAACTGTTCGCCGAGGAGCTCCACAGACTCCCGATCATCGAGTGCGACAGGGAAACTATTATTATTATTATTGTTATTTATTTAGAAATCGTGAGATGCGGTCTGGTGTGATGTAGGTTTCAGAAAAATATTTCCTTTATCATGCCAACGTTTCGATCTTTATTGAGATCATCTTCAGGGTTTGGGATTCACAAACATTGTTTACATTTAACAAATACATGTAGGATGTGGAAAAAAGTGAATTTATACAATGCAAAATATATTTTTTTCTATTCAATCAAAGTATTTCTACTTACTCAAAGTGTTTGTGACTTCGGTGTAATTGTGCCATTCTTGTGTGTCGTGTTGAGAGTGCCAGTGAGATATTGCTATTTTATGTTGATATACGTTGGATTTTGAAGGGGTGGGGAAGGAAGTCGGTATAGAAAAGGCATTTTTGTATAAGGATGTAAGTTGCTGGACAGTTTAAACAGTTTATCTTGTAGATTGTCAGATTTATTTGTTGTTGGTGTGGGATCTTTAATTTTGGAAAAAAGTGTTTGAATTGTTTTATAACTTTTGAAAGCTATTTTCAAGTTATCGGAGAAGAGAAATGTGTTTAATCACACCAGACCGCATCTCACGATTTCTAAATAAATATCGATTAACGGTCACTAATCACCACACATTATTGTTATTTTTTTTTATAAGGTATTTTTGGTTTTGTTAGTGAGAGATATATTCTTTTTAAAATTCTTGTGAGTCTGCCAACGGGAAATAAAGTATTAAGTTTCGAACAAAGTGTTAAATTTTCTATTTATTTAATGGAATTTTTCCTGTTTATTTTCTTTTCTTTTGTCTTTGTAAATTTCACTCAAGCCTGATTATCTTGAGGTTGTCTTCAAGACCTGTTATTTCTAAGGATCACTATTCACCGAGAGAAAAAATAGTGTGGCACCCGATCTATGTATTTATTTGTACAGCCCCACGAACTTCACCAAGCTACCGGCACCCAAAACTCGGGTTGGTCGTCACGAAACCCGTGGCAAAATTGTTAGTAAAATTTTAAGATATCAGTAAATAATTTTCCGTTGTTTTAGTGAATTTTCTTTTAAACTGTCGTAATTAAAGAACGTTTATTAATTAAAATTACTTTAAATCCCATGAATTTCTAATTTATTTTAACTCGATTCCCATTAAAATAAGTATGGTGTAATTATTACAACAATAAAAAACATATAATTTGAAATAAAGAAGAAAATACGAATGTCTTTTTCCTACATATTTTGTATTTGAGGTATAAATGAGGATACATCGCACTACAATACCATTAACTATTTTCCTATATTTCGATCTCAACAGTTTAACTTATAATTTTTCCTTCTCGAAGGTGGGATAATAGGTTATCTCAAAAAAACAACAACCAGTTTTTCTGTCAATCCACAACGTTCGGATTTATTTTAATCCTTCCTCAGTGAGTTAACGCAGTGGTTAAAACAGTGGTCGTCAGTCATTAATATTTTGTAACAGTTTATTTAAAAAAAGAGCCAGTGTGGTACATATTTAAGTTTATCAGTCGACCTCTGTTTTAACCACTGAGTTAACTCACTTGTGGAAGGATTAAAATAAATCCGAAACGTTGTGGATTGAAAGAAAAATTGGTTGTTGTTTTTTTGAGATGACCTATTATCCCACCTTTGAGAAGGAAAAACCATAAATTAACTATTTTGTTAATAGACTTACGCAATCTACACTCTCTCTCTCTCTCTCTCTCTCTCTCTCTCTCACACACACACACACACACACACACACACCCACACACACACACACACACACACACACACACACACATGTTCTTATTTAAATAAAAGGTTGAAGCATAGTTGAAGCAAATTGCGTTTCAACGTGTAAGGCGTAAACACCGTCCGTGTTCTCAAAGTTGTACCACACAATAAAATGACAGACAGTATATGTACAGATAATGCTGAATTCCCCCGGAGGCGGTACACTGCATTACACCGAAGAGGATTACAACCACGACGCAGACCTGCTAACTTACCATCTTCGGCGGTTCACGGACATCGCCCCGTGTAGCGGTGACCCGGATCCATGGCGTCGGGTGGAGACGGCGATGATAGACAAATGGATATCGGTTTTGACAGATCTCACTCCTCCACAGGCGACTCGGGGGACGCGCATGTCTTTCTATCCTTTATCATCCTCCGGTATGTTGTCGTTCTATGTACTTTTCAAAACCGATCACCCGTCCGTCGTTTATTTTCGCTTTTTGTTTCCGTCTTGACCTTAACGACTAAGATACCAGGCCAATTCCTTGACCGATCTTATAACAGTGCTGCTAACTAGCTTCTGAAAGACATTCATACTCAATTTTTTTAAACTGTATATCAACCCTGGATACTGTTTCAAAACAAACACAAATCTAGAATCTGGACTTACAATGATTTTTTAAAAATAAAAGATGCTTTATGGTTAAAGTCTTTTACATTATGCAAGCCATATTGCATTCAAAAATATAAAATGTATATAAAATTTAAGTATAAGGTAATTAAAATTTATATAATATTGTACAACACCTGCTCGATAAGTAGTTCGAATGATATGATTGACGGATCAGAACGCCTGAAATTTTCATCCGCTAAAGATAGTGGTGAGACAAAAAGCGAGAACGAACCCGTGATTAGCAATATTGCCGAAATTTTTATAAAACATTAATTTTTTTTTGTTCTAGGCTATTCGACTATCGCGGCCTCACAGTATTCAAACCGCCAACTTACGTATATTGGGCATCTCCTAAGATGTATGTTAAACGTCCGTTCGTTGACTCTGAGCAAAGTATACTCCATTCAAATATTTAAAATAAACAAAAACTCACGTAAATGCAAAATTTTAGACGAACAGCCTTCCCTGGTTTCAAGGACATGCACCAGAGAATAATGCAAATAGCGAGGACTTGGTCTATCTCATATCCACGATTCTCGAACAGGCGAAATATTCGTTTTTCGGCATGACTAAGCAGTTCCATGGCATTAAAAACAAATCAAAGGCCAAGACCGTTTCAGAATCTTACGACAGCGCTGCTAACCAGCTTCTGGAAGATATCAGAAACGATAAAAAGCAGATTGACATCACGGACGACAACGTGGTTGTTAGAGATGTCCTCAAATGGCTCTACTATGGCCTGGACAAGGACCGCAAATATTTGGCACCTGTATTGAGACCATATCTGGCCAAACTGTTTAACGTTTCCCACGAAAACTGCTGGTACATTCCTGACTGGTCGAGAAGGCAGGACACCGATGAAATCGAGTCCCTGTCCAAATTCTGCAAACTAGTCGTAAACGGTAATATCAACGCAAACGACGGAATCGTCGACGCCTTTCATAAAGGTAATTTATTATAATTTTATTTAGATTATATATTTATTAGATTTGGATTTATTAATAATATTTTTATTAGATTCATTGTCTTTTACTAAATTAATTTATGTCTTGTAAGGCTGGAGCTGGGCTGAATCAATAATAAAAACAACTTCTGAACTGGCAGACGGGGTTGAATTGATATTCACCCCTTTTCCCGGTAAAGTCATCCGTCACAAAGTCGTAGATAGCAAGTTGGACCTCACAAAGAACACTATTTCTAGAAGTCTCGGTAGAAAAAAAGTTGTAAGTGAACAGAAGGGATTTTCCTCCGCCACCTTACCCAAACATATTAAGCCATTCAGAGGTCAGTCAATCAATCCTTGCCAATCTTGACTTTTAGAATAAAAAAAGAACATTTTAATACAAATTGTTTCCATTTGGAAAAAACAGAGTGCCTTCAATCGAGGCTACAGAGAACAACAGTGGATGACGATCTTCTCACGACATCCCACAACATATTGAAATCTTCCAGCCCGATGACACAGACGATAGAAAGTATACATCGATACGGCAACCACAGGGGTATAGGGAGCATCGTCCACTCTTTAATTACATTGCGGAAATTTTCGGTAATTGGAACAAACCTGTAAAAACCCGGCCACCGGCTAAAAGTTAATTTCCGTTCGGCAGATATTACAAGAAGTCTGCGCCATTCTTCCCGAGAGCGACAGGGCTCAAATATTGGATGAAATCCAGCGAGTTAGCAAGGAAGCCAGGCGACCCAGGCGACTTGCCAGAACGATATCGGCTCGCATGAAACCTACACAAATTTACAGGTAATAAACCATGCATTCCGTATTTACATTACCTCAAATCAATAAAAATCACTAAATGTAGCAAAATAATAAATAGTAATAAAAAGTAATAAAATATAAACCATGGAAAAAATTGGCCGTTGAAAAAAAAAGCAATCAACTCAGAAATATATAAGAAATTCCAATATATAATAAAAATTAACGTACGATTACAAGTATAGTACATGATATAATATATATTTATCTCTTTCGAATCGTTGAAATCCTTTGAAAGATCGCATATATTAGCTTGAATGCATGCGATGACAAGTAAAAAACCATGAGACTGATTTCACTCATTACTTCACCTTACTGATAAGGTGGTAGAATAGATACATGGATAGAAAAATTTATTTTGCAAATCAGTTTACATTTGACAACTGAAAACAGAAATCATTTTTACAGCAAAAGCACTCCGGATCGCTATAACATCCTTTGGCAGAGTAGTTGATTTATGATCATTTAATTGCGACAAAATTAGATTTTGAAAAATGGTTTCATTGACCCATCACACACACACACACACACACACACACACACACACACACATATATATATATATATATATAATTATTATTTGGAGGTCGTGAGACGTAAGTGTTAGAAAAACATTTTCTTATCGTGCCAACGTTTCGACCTTTATTGAGATCAACTTCAGGACCAGGGATTAATAAACATTGTTTACATTTTGCAAATACATGTAAGATATGAAAAAAATAAATTTATACAATGCTAAAAAATTTTAGATAAAAAAAATAAATTTATACTTTATTGAGATCATCTTCAGGGCTAGGGATTTATAAACATTGTTTAAATTTTGTCTCAGCCCGACAGACAAGATGAAACAGCTACTCGGAAAACAAACACTTTGAGTGAGTTCAAATACTTTGATTGAATCTAAAATTTCTAGCATTGTATAAATTCATTTTCTTTAATCTAAAATTTTCTAGCATCGTATAAATTCATTTCATTTTTTTCACATCCTACATGTATTTGTAAAATTTGAAAAATGTTTATAAATCCCAGGATCTGATGATGATCTCAATATAGATCGAAACGTGGCACGATAAAGAAAATGTTTTTCTAAAACCTACGTCACACCCAGACCGCATCTCTCGACCTCTAAATTACCATCACGTAACTACGTAACTGTCACTCACACACACGCACGCACACACACACACACACATATATATATACACACAAAGTTATAAATAGATAAATAAGTGCATCTATAAATAACTATATATGCTTAAATAAATATCTCAATAATGAAATAAATTAAAAAAAATAGCACATAGATAATCAAACATCAAACGATTAAAAATACTAACTAGCTATAATCCCTTTTTGCTGGTATTAATGTTTTGTGTTTCGCACCAACCACCAATAGAACGACATATTGGACGTTGGGATTGTTTAATCATCCAAAATAATTTAGTTGCCGTCCCATGCACCTCTTCACCAATCCAGGTAGCGTTCGTGATCTCATACAACACGGTAAATTTTAAACTTTTACTGGTGCTAGTGGCAAAACAAAAGAATTCGTTTTGAACAATCTGGTGTTTGTTTAAGTTGGTCTTACAAGTGTGGCTCCAAGAGAGACATGCGAACAATAAAATATTGTAACAAGTATGTTGTAAACGAAGAGTTTGTCGTTACACTGATGCCTAATTCTCTCCTAGGTTGCGCGAAAAAGATTCTGACAGCAAATTTGCTTCTGCCCACGATATTTTTAATATAGTCTCTAAAGTTTATATTCGAGCCCATTACACACTCAGGAAAGTGCTTTTCTTGGACCACCCAAAATGAATTCTTTCCATAGTTTTTTGTGGAAGATAATGGGCCAGCGTTTTGTGAAAAGAATGCAGCTAATTTTCGGGATGTTGATCTTCAATTTCCATCGGAAGCAGCTGCGTATTACTCGTGTGGGCTCGTCATTTAATCTGCCAGAGATAACATTGATTAAACAAGAAGAGCAGTACAGTGCTGGTCGAAGAAAAATAGTGTACTATACCTACACCATTCTAGAGTAAACAAAATAAATATATCAAAGAAAGAACGTCGTCAGGAGTGCGCGTGTATGTGAAGTTTTAAAACCTTCATGCGAGACCAAGATGTCAATAACCCCATAATTTAGATTCGATCGCCTAACTGGCAGGACTAACATAGGATAACTAACGACACAAATAAATGAATAAATTGATGTTTCACGTTTATATGCTCACGAGTTGTTCAAAATGAGAATTGAAAAAATGTCGATATTCTTTACAGGTCAACTAACGAGCTTTCAAACCTGCAGAACGATGAAAAGGATGAGGAGGCGGGTGGGACTTTAATGGGCACGTGTCGGCAGCTGCGAAATCGCAACTCTCACCCTTCCGTCTTTAACCCTGCGTTCTTCAGGTTTGATAACTAAGTTGTACGACTCATGGCCATAATTATGCTAAGTATTTTTTTTGTGTTTTTACAGGGCGCCGGAAACAGAGGCTGTATCGCCGTTGTACGTCAACCCGCCGAAAAGGGTGGGCAGCCTGTCCAACGAGTCCGAGATGATGTATCTGATGAGGAGCACTCGTAGGAAGAGCCTGAAAAGAAACGAAGTCACGACGAACCTCTGATCCAAGCCCGAAGTGATGACTCAGGAGGTGCCCTTGAGGATCATTTGCTACAAGTCATCCACCCCTAGAAGACTACTTAAACAATAAATAAATTGTGAATTTATTGATAATGTATTAGTATTATGTACATATTTTAGAGATAATTATTTATATTGCTAAACACTTAACTTAAAAATAAATTTATGGTAGTAACATAGCGTGACTGTATTTACGGAGAAGATACACAAGAAAATAAGTAAGAAAATAGAGCAAGAAGACAATATAGTTTTTTATTTGTTCTTTATATTGTAAATGGATAATCATTAAGGAGTGTTGTCACTGAGTAAAGTTTTCTGCAAGTGACACAAACTGTATCAACCATCATCATTAGAAAATATTTACTTAATACAATTATGGTGGTCAATGACACAGAAAAAAACATAACAATTAATAATTAAGATTTACCGGAAACAACTTTTGTGCCTGCACTGTCTCTGGACAATAAATATTTCTTATCATTGATAATTATATGTTAGTTTACTAAATGATGTTTAAAGTGTTTACGGTTATTCATTTTTGAAACCAAACGAACAGCAATTACCTTGTACTATGAAATATTAAATTATATAAAGGAAAAAAGAATTCATTGGTGTAGCTTGTTTATCTGATTGCGACTTTGTCATAAAACTATTGATGAGTGTGACCATACAATAGGCGATGTTAAGCAGACTATGGAGACAAAACTAAGGTATTAATTTAGATAGGCTACCAGAATTATTCGGCTCACCTTAAGTTCAATAAATATAATCCATAATAGAAGTTTTGGATAGGTGAAATTATTTTAAAGATTTCAATGACATCCTCAAAGTTATCGTTTTTAAAAATGGAATCAATGAAACATTTTAGGGGGATCTGTGTTTTAAAACTACCTATGCCAAACGGCAGAATTTCCTTTTAAAAACAAAAATATTATATTGACACATAAGTGGAAAATTGGATAAAACGTGGTAAAGGACACGATGAATTTTATTTTTTTAAATAATTAATTACTAATGAAAATGAATATGTTTTATAGCATAAGAACTAGGGATATGGATAGGGATAAGAGATGTGGCCACAAGGCCTACTGCACCTCGCCCTGAATCGATCTATTGTCTCCTCTATTATTGGCCAGCTTCAGGCTATTAACCAGCCTTCACAGCTTTGCCAGCGGTTCCTTGGAGTAGGATCTTGCTTGTGGTTTTTCTTGTCCTAGATGCAAGAACCTGCACCTACATAGACATTCACAGAAACATAAAATGTGGTCTACTGTCTCCTCGTTTTCCTGGCAGTATCTGCACAATGTTTCTTCTGTCTGTACTCCTATCCGGTGCATGTGCTTTCTTAAGTGGCAGTGCCCAGTCAGGAGTCCAACCAGAATCCTGATTCGGTTGCGGTTGCCTTTCAGTAGTTCTTTTGTAAGATTTGCGAATGGTCCTTCTATGAATCTCTTCGCATGCCTCGTACCTGCGGTATTGTTCCACCAGGTTTCGGACTCATTAAGGATCCATTTTAAGATGTATTCTCTTTTGTGGCAGGCTGCTAGGCCGCAGTAGGATTCTGGGCCTATAGAGTCCATGTTGGCTCGCTTTTGGCCGACATGTCAACCTTTTCGTTGCCTTTGTGCCCCGAATGACCAGGGACCATGCGAAGGTCAGGCCATTAGTGTCGCTGACTTCCGTCAGGGCCTCCATACGTTTCCAAACTCTTTTTGCCTTTGCCTCCCATGAGACTAAGGCCCCTGAGAGCTGCCTGACTGTCAGAGAAAATGGCTAACTTCCGAGAATGTATTCCTAGCCTTTTTAGTTCTCTGGCACATTGTTCAATCGCTGTGATTTCAGACTGGAAAACTGTAGCATACTTACCTAGGTTTACCGCCTGTTCGGTCTTCGGGTTAATCCCAAAGACCCCCAGCTCCCGTACATTTGTCAGTTTTGGAGCCGTCAGTATACCAGTAGAAATTCACCTGTTGGTTTCCCTTGGCCCATTCTTACTTCTTGGTGAAGTTGTACTTTGGAGTAGTGGCATCAATTGGCATACCTAGAATGGCATCTGCCTGTATCTACTCCCTCAGTTTCCATTATTTATTCACATGATCTATCCTAACAGATAGGTTGTCCATTTATGATCTGTGGGCTGCTGCTCTGGCTTCTCCTTGGATTAAAATGTGAAGTGGTGAAAGGTTTAACAAAACTTCCAGGGCCGCAGTTGGCGTTGTGCTCATGGCACCAGTGACACTGAGACACGCTTTTCTTTGGGTGCCACTTAGCAGACTTACCTCTTTGGCCTGAAGAGTTTTGGTCCACCATACGACCGACCCATATGTCAACATAGGTCTTACGACACAGGTCTATAGCCATAGGGTCATTTTGGGGTTTAGCCCCAGCATAAGAACTAGCTTATATTATCGTTAGATTCTATAAAGTTATTTAGATACGGCAAAAACCGAAATATAGAATTAAGATATATTTCTCAATATATAATTGTAAAGTTACGCAAAATAATTATTGTTTGTGATCATTTCTTATAGTACACTGCTTTCCTAACTACTTAATTTTTATATTATCTCGATTCTAATCATGATGCTCGTAGAAGGAAGGAATCCTTATTTGATTTTAGCTCGTAGATTTTGCGGTGGCACGTCAACATTGCCAATTACGAAAGCCGCATGCCAATTAGACGGGGTCTTTTGTGCCACCTGAGCCGTCGATAGGACTTAATTCGGCCAGTTATAATAATATTGAATTTTACACAATAGGGTCGCCTTTTCATCTAGATCATTTTTGAAGGGGTTAGCAAAAGCACAAAACTTCTGAGAGGCTACTAATTAAACAAATAATCTCGTTTTGTATGAGAAATTATCTTTCTATGGCTTTCATCGTGTTGTTAAACTTGCTGTATTTCATTATTAACGAAGAAAATATAAGGATACATACATAGAACTGTAGTGATTTTTACTGGTTAGGAACTGGGGAGCAAGGTTGAGATCGGGATCCCAAAATCTTCCTCCAGTTAGAATACAAGAACTTTATTTACACAAATGATTTTTACACGCTTATTGATGTCAAATAAATGTCTTCGTAGGTAGGGGGGGGGGCGAGCGAAGAAAAAGAGGCCTGCCTACCTTTCCTGAGGTGGTCCGGTGTCCTGGGTTGGTCCCGTCCGGGAACCGTCCTCCTTTCTTCCTTTCTCTCCTCTTTCCTTTCTCTCCCTTTCCGCAATCAGCCTTTTTTGTCTTCCGCCGTCCGGCAACCTTCAGGTTAGGGAACAGAATACCCCCTCTCTCCTCCCTTTTGGCATATATCCTTTTTCTCCCACTCCCGGTGGATGTGGACGCTCTCCATGGGCAGAACCGACCTGGGGGGGATAGGCAAGAGATGGGTGGTGATGAGGCCCTGGATAGGGCCGTCTGTGGTGGTTCCTCTGGGTCACCACAGAACATATATATTTTGACTAAAGAACTCATGATGAACCGATATAGGGTACTGAATATTGAGTCCATTTTCACTCGCGCCATCTTCAGTGAGGAATAAACAAACTCAGTCCTAGTTCAACATATATTCAACGACTAACAGACCAACATCGATCATCAACTTGGATAAAGAAATTTTTAAAAAATATTGGTAAAAAACAATCAAATATAATAAACTTAACTATATTTTGTTTTACTCAATTAATTAAGTAGAAGCTGATAAAATAATTAAAAATGTATATTTTGTTTTATTCCAAACATAATTAAAAAATGATCATAATTATTACGTCGTAGATTGAAAATTTTCAAATTTACTATTACAAGCAACGATAAGTTGCATGAAGACGGTTTGGGTAATTTAACACCAGTAGGCAAAGACGGATAATTAACGTGTTTACAATAAATTGAGTTTTAATTAAATAACACCCGACAATTCCTTTGCCCGATTTATCAAAGGATCCATCAAGATTACAAGATTAATGGCCGTCGCAGTCCCAAGAGTAAAGGGAAACGGAGCATTTGCATGAATTAAGGCCTTCAAATGCATTCCATTGTCTTGGCAAACCATTAACTACTTATGCAAACCATCTGTGATCCAAGAGAGGGATTGATCAGCCCCAGTGTAGGTGGTTTACATAAGGACGGGTTTCCGGCCCGCTTCACAGCCAGGTTCATTATATACCTGAATATTAACAGCCATTATAATGTAGTACTAAAACAGAATATTTTTGTCATTTCAGTTTTAAGTTCAACAGTAAGAAGCTGTTGTTTTTCACATCTAAAATTTAAAAAAAAAAAGTCATTTACATGTTGTACGATGTCAGCAGGCCTACAAGAAGTGAGTAGCTAAATGCTGTTTGAAATTTCTTTGCTTTTTGAATATTTTGAATAGCTGGAACCTCTTGTATCTATGCAATACTTCGATCATAAATGAAAACTGCCTCAGAAAGTGTCAAAAACTTTAAAAAAATTGTTCATTTCTACTTCTCAGTTGGTTCTACTTGTCATTGGAATACTCCAAGATAGACCCACTGGTTTGTTTTTCATAAGTTATTGAAAATGTAATTTATTTTTTACGTGAAACGCTTGTTGACCATAGTTTGGATTTTGATTTGATATTTTCTCGGTATCGGAAGTAATACGGGAAACTAAGCTCGTCAGGATATTGAAGGCTTTCTAAGACAGCGGCTTACTGTTGCATTTCCTCCTGGACACGAAGGTACACTGCGTTCTCATACAAAACACAGACCTACCCACACTAACATAATCTCACTAATACTACCACATCTACGAAGGTTCTTGAGGTGAAATCCGTGTCTCACGTACTGGAAATGGAGCCGCAGTAAGGACACAACTCCGTCACACTGATGTGGTAAGGCGGAGGACATGGTATACCCCACAGATGGCGAAGAAGTCCATGCCCTTATGCCCCCTTAAGCATGCCTCCCGTCGGCACGCCACCACCAATACGCAGATGTACATATACAACATAAAATCTTCATCAATAGCGGTAGATCTCTGTCTCCTTGGGTGTCCGGGAACCCTGCTCCTGTGGGTACCAGAGGAAAACTATGTTATGGCGCTTTCGGGCCTCGAGGGCGGGACCCGAACCCCTGGGTAGCCATCGGAGAGGCCGTTCTATCACTTCGTACATAATGTTGTGGTGCCTAGTACTTCCAGCTGGTGACTGGATTGTTAATATGCAGGGCATCGTGGCGGGCCTTCCTGAAGCCAAGCAAGTTGTGGACAGATCAGAGAACCACCCAAATGGGACGGGCGATCTCCCTCAAATGTTTGGATTGAACTACTCACATGGTACAAATAAAACTTACAGGCAATACACAAAAATAATGAAGATGAATTGGAAACAAAAAGGAAAAAGGAGTACAATTGCCTACTTAACCACGGCTCGACCATACCGACAACTCCCCTTCCTGTCACAATACCCCACCTATCCTAATAACATTCACAATCCCCCTTAACGGATTTACATTGTGAATATCCGGAAGTTCCAACTACACCTCAGTCACGAAGCCCTCAATGCTCCACCCTTTCACCCACCAAAAACCTCTCCCAACAACCCTGTACTTCCTATAGGATTATGGATGAAGGGTACGTTCTCTTTCCTGGGAAAAGGAAGGCCGCTTAACTCACTGAAAAGTGTATCTGTGATTCACAGAAGAAAACGTGCACCAGCGTCCACAGATTCGCCGGCTCAGGAGATAAAAGAAGAGAACGAAGAAAAAATAAAAGAAAGGAAAAGAGAAAGAACAAGCTACTGATTGGTTTCGGGACCATGCGCATTACTCCTCTCATTGAGACATTCCGAACGCGCTACTTCAACTTGGCAGGGAAGAGAGAGCTTTTAAAACTATGTTCGCCTTTCTTCTTTAGACTTGCATTAAAAAAAGCCTAGGGCCTAAAGAGCAAGATATGCACTGATGTAATAGGAGAAGATAACGAGAAAAGTTATTAGCATTAAAGACGCTTGCTGGACATGTGGTCGGAGTTATTTCTTACAAGAGGTTGAATACATCCAAAACAGTAGTAAAATGCCGTGACCTCATGAATAGTACGGTCAATGATACCAAAGAAGGCATTGCGGCCAAGGTGTATTATGGTGAGGAGGATGAATATTTGCCAGAACTTCTCTTTACTGTGAGTCTAATCCTGACCTGTGACACCCCAAGGTGCCCAAACAAAGTAAGAGAAGTCTTCCATAAGCTTGCTTCGACTTTACATCCGGAGTCCCCAGAAATGCTGTAGAAGTTAAAGATTTGGACATATATCCCTTCGGTGGAATTCGCCGGTTAGGGAAGCGCACCCGAAAGAATCGGGATGCGCGTACTCGTCGATTAGTATGAACTGATATCATTCGGATCTATATGTTAACTATCCTGCCCTCTCGAAAAAGCGAGAAATCCAAAAGGTAAAGGTATTCAAAAAAATGAGTTTGAGAGGGTAGGACTGTGGTGGTTAGAATGGGGAGCAGTCGCCAAACACCCCGTTTACACCGGTGGTAAAACAAAGGGTGGTGATGCTACATATCCCCAAAAGAGGGGGTACCAACCCCTTCCCAAACGTGCATGTATTTATTAGTGTGAGGGGTAAGGAATGATGGTGAAATATAGCGCCACCATTCCCTCACCCAAGCAGAGTGTGGGTTTAGTGTCGATAGCGGAATATTTATACCCATTGACCCTAATTTAGTTTAGATTATTAATACGGTGTGTAGGTCAATCGAGGAATATCCAGTACTCCACTAATCAGAATGAGTGTTTTGCATGAAAGCATTTATAAGTATGAATGTGTATATTTGTGCAACTGACTTATCGAAGTTAATTAGTATTAGGTTAAAAAAAAAGAAGACGAAATTGGTAACAATCCATGAAGGACCTTAAATGCCTTATGATGTAAGAAGAAGGCCCTACAAGATTGTAAGTAAATGAATTATACATTTGTTTTAGGTTTAGATTTACATTTCTTTACTTAACCAAACTTGTTTTCTTTAATTCTTCGTGACAAACGAATAAATCTCTGTATTTTTCTCTTTTGGGTTTTGGTTTAAGCGGCCCATAGACGGTCAATATTATTGTACAATAGAGATTGCACAATAATTTGACGGTTGCCCCTTAACGTTCAATAGTATTGCACAAAATTTTATTTGTGCAATGCACTTGAATAGTTTGAAGGCGATATTGAAGTTTGTGCAATATTTCCACTTGTTGATACTTCACAAACTGACTGATATTGCGCAATAATGCCAACAGACGGTGCAGTATTTTCCAGGTTGTACAATATATTTTCAACTTTTCGTCAATCATGCAATGTATTGCACAAACTTTCAATATCGTCTACACACGACCAATTAAATTGCAAAACACAAAATATTGTGCAATAATATTGATCGTCTATGGGCCGCTTTAGAAAGCTTTACAGTGATTTTTCATATATAATAAATTGGTTTTTCGACGTGACTTTAAACCAATTTCAGCGTTGAACCGATCAAGTTCTGGTTTTCCATAATAATAAATCATTTAATTAACCATCAAGGAAAAATTAAAAATAAGATCAACTTTTAATTCGCTGAATCCAATTATAATTGAATTAAGGATATTCAGTATAAAAACTTCAAAGAAAAGTACGTGTGTGGAAGAGAAAAACTCTTTGAAAATTCCAATGCTCTAGCCATTGTCCTTTTCGGCCATTAACTCCTGGTAGTTTTTCACTAGAAAAGGCTTTCCTCCCTTCAGGAGAAAATGAGAGGACGACTCTTGATAAATATGGAGTACTTCCACCTACCGCACTTTCCACCTTGGTCACCCTTTAACACACTCCACAGCAGCCAATTTATTAGTGTTTAATTTAATTAACAGCTCAGTGAGTATTTTGGGAAACTGAACCGATTTAATTATCATCGATGGGAGTGGGATGGGAATGATTCACACTCCCTCTCATTTTTGCTATCAAGAGGAAAGAAGAACTAGATTTGACTGTTTTTTTTTAAACGATATTTTTTGTGTGTTTTTTATATTCAATAACTTTTTATGTAAGGTCTTGGTTGAGATAAAAAAGTCAGTGTCACGAGTGGGATTCGATGTTATGTACACCGGACTTACAATTTTAAGCCGTATCCCTCTCATCTTGTCCAGGAACTTCGGGTCTCTGATTATGAGAGGCGTCTAACGTTTCTTGCATAAATGTCGATTTGGGAGGCTGAAGAAAACGATCTCCCATACATCTTACGGACTGATGAATCCAAGTTCACCTCATAGCATACTAAACCGTTGGAATTTTTGAACGTGGGCAGAGGAAAATCTGAGAATTTTGTAATCTTGTTTTGTGTGGACTTCTCGAAAATAAATTTATGGGGCCTTATTTCTATAAAAATTTAATTTAAATAGTGCTCCATCCTTCACTTTTTTGAGGGAGGTTTTACCAGCACTATTAGAAGATGTTCCTCTGCAACAACGGTAAAAGATGATTGTCCAGCTTGAAAGATGATGACCATGAATAATGATGACCACCAGATGAAAACCATAAATAAGAAGAATGATAAGAGAGTGAGAGAGAGGGAGGGAGAGGGAGATTGATAGTTTTATGATTTTCACGCAAAGTCTTTTAGACTTTGACTACTTAACAAGAGTTATACATTTTAAATCATTCATTCATATATTATATTATTCTATTTAATTCTATCTATTTAATTTATTATTTAATTAATTATTCTTTATCAAGAAGTAAAAATTTATAATTTTTGTAACTAAAAATTTGAAAAT
The DNA here is from genome assembly GCF_000648675.2 of Cimex lectularius. Lineage (NCBI taxonomy): Eukaryota > Metazoa > Arthropoda > Insecta > Hemiptera > Cimicidae > Cimex > Cimex lectularius. The sequence goes on along the minus strand of NW_019392926.1, from coordinate 432,498 downwards.
ATAATTATTTTATATTTTTAAAATAAGTGTATAAATTTATAGGACATAAGTTTATAAAAGAGAGAAGGAGAGAGAGAGAGAGAGAGAGAGAGTGAGAGAGAGCGAGAGAGTGAGGGGGGAGAGCGCAAAAGTAAGGGAAAGAGAGAGACCGAGAGACAGAAAGTAAGAGAGTTTGAGAGAGAAAAAAGAGAGAGTTTAATAAAACGAATGAGGGTGAAAGAAAAAGAGAATTTGAAGAAGAAAGGGTGAAAGAATTCTTTAAAAAAGTTTAAGTTTAAAACTTTTTATAATTAGAGCATAATTTTATGTATAGTTAATGCTGTTTTTTAAAGTTTGTGTTCGTGTCGCAACTTTCTTTAATACTTAGGTACTTTATAACAATTAAATGATATTGGAAACGGTATACAAATTTGCAAATCATTTCTTTCAAATATCGAACATGCTAAGAGTCGACCTTCTAATATGGGAAAGGTGAATGAAAGTTTAATTGCACTATATATGTTTTAACGAAATAAATATACACTTGCGAATTTTATATTTTTATTAGTTACACCAATATATGGAGTTGTTCGTAATTAGTAGTCCTGAATCCTTCTGAGCGCTAACAACGAGTTTAACATTTATCTTTCAATAGCGCACATTGGATTTGACATTCAAGGGGGCAATTTTTGGTAATAGTACATGGTCGAAATTTGTGAATAGAGCCTAAGGTTACTGGCCGAGGGAAGGTCGTTATGAATGGAGTGTCGTTTCCTGATGGACGTGTAAAAGAGATAGAAAGGTTAAACTTCAAAGAGTCTCATCGGAAGGGCGACTTCACCCCTAAGCTACATGAAATATTTGGACCACGTTTACGCCTCGTCCTTGTTTCAGAAAACCGAGGGTATTTTTTTACCACCGCCCACGCATTGTCTCTCACCTGTCCTGAAAATTTTAATTATTTTGAGATTGAACTTTCTCTTGGCCAGATATAATAATATCAGTTTTAACGGTAAAATCTCTTGCAATTTGTTCACTACTTTAAAAAGTAGACACTGACCGGCTCACAGTCTCGAATAAACAAAGTTTAGTTTTACATAATCAAATGATTTTTTTGACGTTTAAGTTAATATAAGCGGAATCAAATGATGGAAATAATAATCATTTATCACCGTAGGGATTTGGGCATTCAAGACAAAAAATTAACAGAAATTAAATTCTGTTGTGTGATAATTGGATTCAAATTACGTTAAACAATAACAGTAAAGAGGGTTAAAAATAAAGTAATGTTATGTAACAATTTCAATCAATACCCCGTATGCTAAGTGGCCGGAGTTGAAATCTCTCAGAGCTTAAATTTTCCTGGGAATTTACGCATGACTTTGAATATAAAACAGTTAAAAAATGGATATGATTTCCCCCGTGGGCAATTTCAAATGTCAAAAGCAAAGTTTTTTCCTCTGAAGAACGTGGAGTCTCTTAATCAAAGTCGAACCTTGTGCAGTTATGTCGATAGAAAATAGAGCCGAACTGATAAACTTGGGTTGGGGCTAGGAGGGTTGAACGAATTCTATTTCCGATGATATCTACGGCCAGGTCGGCACTGTGAATGGTGGGCTCCGTCCGGGAACAGATCGCGACAGTCGTCTCCCCTGGGAGTCCAGGATTGCCTTTCTCCACCATCCAAAGAGTCAATCCGGTCTTTTTAAATTGACCTAAGGATGAAAAACATAATTGATATCTGCAGCGCAGGTTAAAAGTTTTCGACAATACACAGTCATTTACTACCAATCGTTTACAATTCTAGATGAATATTTATTTTACAATAGTTCGTTATTATGAAGGAATTTAGAAATCGTGAGATGCGGTTTTAGAATTTAGAAATACTTTGATTGAATATATAAAAAATATATTTTGCATTGTATAAATTCACTTTTTCACATCCAAAATGTTATTGTTATATGTAAACAATGTTAGTAAATCCCAGGCCCTGAAGATGATCTCAGTAAAGATCGAAACGTTGGCACGATAAAGAAAATGTTTTTCTGAAACCTACGTCACGCCAGACCACATCTCACGATTTCTAAATAAATATCGATTAACGGTCACTAATCACCACACATTATGAAGGAAATTTAATTTCATTAACATAAAAAATATAATTAACGATTCTTAATTTTATTTCTTAAAAGGCTATTTTGACATTGCTTTTTTTTTTTTTCAAAAACTTTGCCTTTTGATCGACTACACATAATCAGCTCATGACCTGTATAAATAATTCATGGTCCAGTTTTGTTTAATTAACAACGAAACATATTCTGTTTTATACATTTGGCAGGGCGTCGGCGGACGCAACGGTTTGGGCGTTTACCGCTCATCACTGTAAGGTCCCCGGGTTCAAATCCAGCGGCACTGCATTCGAAGCCGACATACTTACAAATGGGCTTTTTTTCAAAAACACCGGCACCCTGAGGGTTTATATGAACTCTGCTGTTGCGAACCCTCATAAAAAAAAAATAATAAAATACATTTGGCTGGAATACTTACTTACTAAATCCTTAATAAGCCGACCAAATTGTTAAGTCAACGGATCTTATCATGTTTCCATGAAATTTCCTTCTAGGCAGATGTACTATTGGCAGGAAAATATTCATCGATTTCAAAATATGAAATACGATCCGATACAATATTGAAAACCGTTATGGATAAAAACTGGGAATATCCAGATCTTGAGGAAAATTCTATGAAAGAGGTCATTAACCTAAATTATTAACATACAAGAACGAACGAAAAACGGAAAGAAGTCGATTACGCCTTCACTTCTGTACTACTAGGAAGGCTCGATTTGTCAAGCAGTAATGACCAGACAAAAATATTGGCGACCGCCAAAACCCTAACAGGCATTCGATTAAAAGAAACCTTTGAAAACCATCGGTTATGATTAAAATGGATAGCAAAGTGAGCCCGTTCATAAAGAAGGTATTTCTCATGAAAGTTGTACCTTAATGATTACGGACCACGGTAACAACGAGAGGTAGGTCGTGTTAGTCGCTTGGGCGTATCCTACAAAGGTAAGCTTGGGCCTCAGCATGTCCTTTTCTCTCAATCCAATACCCGTAACTGTGCAGTGGGTGCTCCAAGGAGATTCCATCACACCCTTCCCAACCCTTGCTTGCAAGGGGAATTTCCATGCTTAAAATAATGATGTAGCCTTGAGAACTTGACACACTCCCTAAAGCACAAGCTGTATTCGTGTTTCCTGGCGCGCATGATCTCCTTAAGCAAACTCCGCGTGCATTTGAAAGATAGAACGAAGGAAGCGTATAGCATGCGAGGATGCTAAGACTTCGCTTACCTAGTCTTTCGAAATACGTAAAAGGTAGTTGTTAGCTTGTGAGCTGGCAAAGGACGGCGGGTGCTGAATCAGAGGCACACGGGGGTTAGAGTACCAGATCCTGTCTGCATAGACGGGGGAAGGTGCAAACCATCTGAACTACGGGGCAGAGAAAAATCGTTCCAAGTCCATTCCAACTGTGTGAGAATGGACTCGTAGTGGCTTAGTGGTGAGGCTCCTGGCGAGTACTTAGAGAAGAACCTGTTGTTCGGTGGTGCCCTTATGGGCTTCCTTTGCCGAAGGCAGGTTCCTCTAGGGGGTGGCGAGAAATTCCATGTTAAACGTAACCGCGGCCGGAGCGGATCCGATAGTTTCGACGCTAGCGGAGCCGCCACACTCAGGAAGATAGCGTTGTCGTCTCTATCTAGGGGGAGAGTTGGGAGACCGGCTGATGCATTTCAGCCTTCTAGGGTATACCTTGGTTAGGTGCACGATATTGACCCATCTCCTCGGAAGAGGCAAGCGGGAGACATCAGCATGTCTGTTTGATTAGTCTGTGGATTTGGTGGCTTCTACACCGAACCTCACGGTATTCACACTATCTACCGTGAGCTGAGGTGAGTCGCTCCTAACTTGAGCAGCGGCGTATTGAGCCGAACGTCGTGGGTTCGAATCCCGCTCGTTATACTAATTTTTCGTCTCAACCAAAAATTTTAGATAAAAATAACTATTCATTACAATTAAATTCACTATTTTTCGTGGTCCGCTTGACTAATTAATAACATTCAATTAATTAAGGTTTTTAGTTGAGATAAAAAAATCGATGTCTCGAGCGGGATTCGAACCCACGACCTTCGGCTTGATACGCCGCTACTCTACCACTTGAGCTATCGTGACTTCGATCCCCTCGGGCACTAACTTCCCATCTCTCAAATTCAAAAGGTGGGGTTGAGATGGGAAGTTTGTGCCCGAGGGATAGAAGTCACGATAGCTCAAGTGGTAGAATATAGTAGAGATAGATGGATTATTGCTAGTGTTGATTTCTTGAAAAACTTTCTCCCACTTTGGCCGAGAAATATCTCCGTTGTGATATTTTTGTCGTTCATGTCCCACCAACACCAAACCTCAAAAACAAGACTAATCAGTTTATATTATTGGTTTATATTATTGTCTATATTCATGGTGAAATACCAAAACTGTCTAAATGGAACGCCGGAACGCATGAAAAAATCAAACTGGTTTGAACGCTCGAATCGTTCTGACGACATCGCGCGTGTTCTGACATGCACTTCGCAGCCAAAGTAAACACTCTCATTGGAAAACAAGTATTTGCTTGTTCGGACGAACTCGTCAGAACAAAATTTCGTCGGAGTTCGCACGCATAGTAACCGTAGCCTAAAACGGGGAAAATGGTAGGCGAAATTTAAAAAAACAAGCGAATCAAAGATTTGAGACCACCTGGCTTTCACCGGTGTTGCAAAGAAGATAATATTTATCACGGTATTCGACATGCCCATGTGGTTTATAATCTGAGACATGGCACCACATCACCTATAACTGTCCAATGTTCGAGGGTGAGAAAAAACAGCTGTTTCGAACAGCTGGGGATAATCTTAAGGGGACCGAAAGGAGGATGTGTTACTCCATCCTATTTGGCTCAATTGACAAGGTTCATTGAAAAAGTTGAGATGAAACAACTTTCAAATGTAAAAAAAGGTGTAAATATTATCTTTAAATTTATAAATATTAATCTAATATCGTTATGTAATTGTAATTAATAATGCATAGTTAAACTCGCGAACTGGCGTAAACGAATTCCCTTATCTTGAGAATACTTTAGTCAGGAAAAAAATACAATTATCGTATAAAAACGAAAAAGTTTGGGTACAGTTGAAAAACAGACCAGTCGATAAGACACTAAAGCACTGATCTGTATTGAAAAAAATGTTTAAGTAAGAAATTAATGATTTTTCATGTTCAAGCTCCCATTTATAACAACAGAAGATGGTTTATTATGTATTATGTCTCTAGTAGATGGTAGTGTTTATAAATATTGACGATGGTGCAGAATCCCAGCATCCTGCTGCATAAGCATTAAGAAAGATTATGAAGAATTAATAAGCACAAATAATCTTTCAGACTGTTCATGCTGAAGTTGGCCCTTTTCTAAAATTTATATTTCATCAAAATCTTGTCCCGGCATTAGGGAAAAAGAGCAAAACGGTCCGAAACGTTGAGTCAAAGAATACTTTTACTTTACTATCATGGCTAACGGTCGCTAAACACCACACACTCAAAATAAAGAAAAACCAAAAAGGAAACAAGTTTTTTACGGAAGTAGATAGAATAGAGATTTTTTTACAGATTTTTTGTGGATGAAAATTGAGTTAAATTTCTTTGGGAATTTTATGGCGTGGGTTGGCCAATCAAATTTATCATTAAGGAAAACGCCTAAATTTTTAATCTATGAGCTGTAGTTCAGTAACTTAGCCATAAATTTTAATTGAATTAACTGACGTGTGATTGAATTTATTTTTGTTATTTTCCCAAAATTATGTTTTCGTATGACTAAGGATAAGATCGATAATATCAGCCACACTGCATGATTTTTAATTTCATTATTGATTTGGTCAATTGCATTGTTAAAGTCAGCTTGCAATGAATCTGAAGGTCGTCTGTTTAAAATGTATATTTACAAAATTGGACTTTATAATTATATTTCTTCAGTTGTATACATTGTTTGATCGTGCATAATAACATTCTGAATGATAATGTTTTTCAATTGTAGAAAATTGCATTGATTAGGTATTTAGAAAACAATATGACTGTTTTCAGAAACTAAATTGAAGTTATTCACTACCACATTAAAAACAGTAATAATAATAAAAGGGTCGAATATTGATATGTCAGTCACATTGAAGACATGAAAGGACCTTTATGGTCTTGATTTATTCTCTTGGGAAATTTCCTCAGCACGAATTTATTGAACATTACCTTTATATGATTGATTATAAAATTCACCATCAAAAACGTCATTGGAATACTAATCTGCAAACGACTAATTTATTCACCTAACAATGAATGTTGACATTATCGACCTCAAATTATTATAATATTTGTTATTTGGTAACTCTATTCTTAAGCTGTTGCCAAAATAACTATTTTAGTTTTTACACATGTTTAAAACATTAAGGGTTTTTTTTTTTTTTTTTTTTTTTTTTTTTTTTTTTGGCGTTATGAACTATGCATATTAGCCATGTGACAAATTCGTATATGTGTGTTCAAATTTGGGGGGTTATTGGGAAAAAAGGGCCAGGGGCAACGGTGGAAATCGAACCCACGACCGCGGCGTGAGAGTCTCTCATGCTAACCACTCGGCTACCGCGGTCATTAAGGGGTTTACTATTTAACTGGAAGTATACATACTGTGCTAATACATACGGAATAGCTTTCGTTGGATATAAAATAATGTAATTAAACTTACCATTGCATGATATTGCTGAACATTTACGGAGAACCAAGTAATTAAATTTTTGATATTTAATATCTCCTGAACTTTACTTCATTATTTTTTATTTTGAAAAGGTTTTTGCAAAGACACCTTTTGTTGATAATCCATAGTAGCCTCTCAATAGATAATTATAATTTAACCGCTTTCTGGGATATAATGAAGTATAATTTTATGTAAGCATGAATGTCCACATATAATAATTTTATGTAAATATATTACAAACTAAGTAGGTAAATACTTCATAATAAATTATTGCTTTGCTTTTATTATTTCGTAAAATATAAAATATATTAATTTTGCAATGGCTAAATCAGTCAACTTTTAAGTAACGTTTCCCTCAAAAACTATGATTATAAAAACATAAAAAATTAGGCAAGCCAGAACTTGCAGTGGGTTACTTAATGGTACCATCTACACTCGCGGGTTTTTGATGTTACTCAAACGTGTTTCTGCTGTCCGCCATCTTGCGGCGACAGTGAGGCTAGAGCAGGGGCGTAATGAGCCGAAGGTCGTGGGTTCGAATCCAGCTCGTGACGCTAGCTTTTTCATCTCAACCAAGACCTTAGATTAAAGGTTTAATTAATTTAAAGAAATTAAGCAATTTTGGATAACTTTTTATTGAACCGTTATTTCTGGTTAAAAAAGAAATTAAGCTTATTTTAAAAAGAAATCTTCTTTACATTAATTCATTTTATTCTGAAAAATATATATATCGTGACATCAATAAAAACAAAAGATGCAAAAGATATAAAAATAAGCATATGACAGTTTATGGGGCTGAATAGAATACACTTTATTTTTCAAATAAGTTAAACATGAGAGAGCAATAATATCTAAGTATTTTCAGCACGGATTTTATTGCGCCTGGAGGAGTTCGTTATACAGAAAAGATATACAAGAAACGAATTTCTTAAAAAGGTGGATAAAAAGGAGAATTCAAAAGTTTATGAAGTTCTATGTCTGTTTATGCGTAAATATTCATAATTTAAAAAAGCATTACCTGTTCAAAATTACTTTAAGCTTAGACGCTTAAAAAAATCCCAACATTCATGCTCTGATTTTGAAATGTTTCTATTGCTTATATATAAATCTATTTCTACTGTATATGCAAAGTAAATAATTTGACATTTTTCTAGGGCAGTTCTCCTAATCGCGTGTTGAAACGTCTTCAACGTAAAATAAATTTTCCCAAGGTCTAGTTTAAGAGGTGGATTGGCAACGGAGCGAGGGAAGGTCGGTAGATCCGACGGGTCGATACCCCGCGCCAAGTGAGGACCCGTCCCGCCTCCGCCAACGCCACCGCCACCGCCTCCGCCTCCACCGCCCCCACGCCCCTGGGCGAATCCATTCATCTCGACCCGGCCGAGTCCCTTGAGCCCCCGTCGTACCGGGGGCCGATTCCCACACAGCAAACCGGAAGCGGCCGGCCCCTCGCACCTATTTATTTGGCGTGTTTTGCCCATTTTCGCATCTACTTTCAACCCGTCATAATACACACTATTAGGAAGATTTTGTCAGCCGTGAAAGATGAACAAGCTTTATGTTATCTGTGAATTCTTTTCAATTCCGCCCGCCAACTCCAAACCATAATTAAACCAAAATTCTATGTTTTTAATTAAAAAAATAAATCAGTAATAACTAAGAAATTAATAAAAAGTAAAATAAACGTTTTTGCTCTTTAAATATTCGCAAAATGGAATGCATAATTTGCAATTTGTTATATGATAATTACTAACGTTTATGAATAACTTTCTCTATATTTCTTTATCTCTCACTTACTCAATTTCGCTCTCTGACTTTTTTTACTCTCGTTATCTCCTCATTGCTTTATATTTCTCTCTCTCTCTCTCTCTCTCTCTCTCTCTCTCTCTCTCTCTCTCTCTCTTGTATGTCCTTATATTCTGTTAGACTCAATATATTAAAAAATATCAGAAGATCAAACTATAGTCTATTAGTTATTAAAATGACAAGAAATGCTTTTGCATTTGCCAGCTTTGAGAAACAGGGACTTAAAGTTAAAATTGTATATGTTGAGATACATTTTCATTTCTCTTTCGGTCAAAGGCGATGGGTATTACAGATTAGTTTATAGGATATTTCTGGGAAGAGTTTTTATAATCATAAACCAGAATTTAATTTCCAGTAATTCAATTTTTTCCGAAAATAGTTTTATTGTTTACTGCCCAAATCTTACGTTGGCTTTGAATTGTTTTGATCGTGGCATTTTTCATTCTTTCGAGTTGGTTTTATATGTTTGCTCATAATTATGTTTGTTTCATATACACAGAACATTTTAGTAGCAACTTATGGTTTCAACTTGTTCGTCAAATTCAATTTAGCAAGTACTTACATATAGTATTTAGATACTTACATATATTAAGTTTGAATTTTTTTTCTATAAACACCTTCTGGAATAACAAATTACATTGAAATTAGTTGTAACTAGTAATTACCCATACATTTCGGTTTTAATTCATCCAAGAAAATTTAAACAATAATTTATTTTAGAGGTTTTTGACGTTTTTATTTAGAAAAAAAACCTTTTTGACGGCTTTGCTGTTCTTTGGCTCGCCTGTTGTCGCTAGAATACTCATTTTGATCCAGGAAATTTAAATTATGTCTTTATGATGTCTGCGCTCGTTCATATGTTAAAAAAATAAAACTGGAGTAATCGCAATACGGCGCTTTTCAATGCTAAGCCTGCAAAACAGATACGCTATGAGGTTTTTAATGTATTCAAGCGCGTTGCTATGATGAGAAATCAACTTTTTCTAGTTCTTCAGACGTTTTGCAGTATTTTGCCATAGTTAGTGGAAATCTGAGGGCCATTTAACTCATATTTTAGAAGAAAGAAGTAGAAAGTAAGAGTTTTATAGATTATTCGTTTAAAAAAATCAGTCGCTGAGGGGATCCATATGTTTTATAAGTCGGTTTTAATTAATCTAAAAAAATTTAAACCCAAGATTTATTTTAGCGTTTCTTTTTTGACATTTTGACATTTTTATTTAGGAAAAAAACTATTTTGGTCTTGGTTGATATGAAAAGCAAATGTGGTAGAGGTAGTGTATAGTGGGGGCTGTGTGAGGGGAAGGTTTTTTTCGAAAACAGTAACTGCTACTACGGGAATTTATTCAATCCATTCCCTCAACTAATTACCGATTACTTAACAAAATTATTATCATTGTATGCAACTAATAATCTATAATCATTTTAGACAATGAAATGAAAACACAAACACAATAACTTAAACTAAACAACAAGAAACAAAACTTACCCAAAACAAGAAAACAAATTGTGATGTTTCATATTAACTTACAAAACGTTCTTCAAATGTTTACTAACTAACGAATGATACTGGTCATGCTTCTCCCTGAAGAACGACTGCACTTATCAAATATTTCCTTTATGCACCGAAAGTGGTGCAGTCCAGGATGATGTGTACCAACGTCTCCTGTTTATCATGTGTACGTACCATTTACAGCGATCGCTATCTTGGATGTGAAACCCTGCCAATTACGCAGCATTTTTGACATCTCCGCGTATAGCCTGAGCAACTTTATAATTTATTGCCAATTCCACCGGAAAACAGGGATTTGAACATTGGGAAACACTGTTTGGTGTGCGACACTTTCACCGGATTGTTTCATATTTCCTCCCATCTTTGGCGTCCACGTTTGTCTATTTGGTTACATACGCAGAAGCAAGGTACAAGATTAAATTTTGGTTCCAGTTTAGTTACCTGCTGCTTGTTTTGCTAGACTATCGTCTACCTCATTATCCAGAGTTCCAATTGAGCCTTGGACCATTTGAGGTAGATGTTAACGCAGTTTTCGTATCAAAGTCTGCAATTAGATGACTGATGTTCTCTACAGTAATCAGATGGTTTCGCCGATCCATCACTCGGTTTAGTGCGATTTGACTATCAGTCCAGATAGTTATTACTGTCGCCTTAATTGACCTGCTTAGCAGCCACTCCAGTGCTTTCTGAATGGCGAATGAGGCGGAGGTGGTGTGTGGTGGAGGCTGTGTATGGTGGAAACTGTGTGATAGAGGCTTTGTGAGGTTGAGGTTGTGTGTGGTAGAGGTGGTGTCAAGGGAAGGCAGATGAGGTTGAGGTTGTGTGGTGCAGGTGGTGTGTAATAATATATTATGTTACTATTCGCACATCTAATTGTATACAACATTTTATAAACCATAATGTAAGGATTTATTGTATAAGACAAATAAATTTTAAGAATTTCCAAATTTTCCTCTTCTTACAGTTGTATTAGGTTCTTATAAACAATTTAGATATTTGCTTTTGCGAGTGAGAAACGGAATTTTTAGATAGGAAATGTGTCCTTTAAAAAAAGTTTCCGGTTGTGTACACAAAAAATCAAGGATTTCACAGTTTTCAGTTTAAAAAAATCGTTGAAATGGGAATTTAATGCCGTATAATAAAACGTTTAACGGCCTTCCTTCAAGAGAAAAAGTTATTTTAATCTAAACGGAATAAAAATTGTTTTCGGAGCGCAGTTCTGGTTCCCAGTCCTGCATTCCATATAGGCAATTAAGTGTTAAACCAAAGGAAGCAAAGTGAAAGTACCTCGATTTTTTTGCTTTTTATTAAGCTGTTACAAAAAAGATACAATGACGACAAAATACAGTACAATTTAACCATTCAAAATAAACGAGCCGTTGATCTAAATTAATTGATATTAGCAAACAACTTGAATCATAGTACCAAAGTACAACGTAATAGTCAAAAATAAATATTTTATAAAGCCAAGAAAAATCAAAATAATATTTATATGTTATTTAAAAAACAATCTTTTTAGTGGCAGTTCTGCGTAAATGCATTCATTGCCAATGTAGCAGGTCAATGATATATTTAGAATCTGTTTTACGTTTAAATATTATTCTTGGCAAACTGTTTCTTATGAAAAACTGACAGTCAGAAAAACTGAAATCTAAAACTGTTCTGATTGAATAATGATGCCTAATAATTATTTTTCTTGTTTAAGGTTTAAATGCACTAACAAAAATAATTATAGGCACATTCTCCCAAAAATTGCAATTTTTTCAGAAACAATGAATTTTTTATAGCTTAATATTTGATGCGATATGATAGCTGTAGGAAGCAAGAAATAGAAATAAAGAAGGAAAGATGGAGATGAAGAACAACATAGAGTATACTGTACATAGATTTATTCATTATTTAGGATAGTAAGCTATAAAAAATCGAGGAAAACAGAAACGTACTTGTCCAAAACTAAAATTAAATAAAAGCGGGACATGTATAGAGAGCAAAATTAATCATTCAAGAATTTAAGATTTCCATCAATATTGTATAAATGAAAATTGTATCGTTTTCAATTGCCATTCTATGGCTTATAAACTCAAAAATGTAAAAATATACGTGATTAATCGAGGAAAAGAGCGTCTGTAGGAGGATTGTTTATTTAGTCGCCGAGTTTTGAATGTGTTTCGTGTGTACATCAGTTAAATTTTCGGGCCTCGGTCCATTCTGTCATATCAACTTTTCAACTTTTTGTTAAAATGTTTTTTTTCTTCTTTTTTTGTGTGTGTAAATGTTTTTTACACAGCAATACTCCTACGTGACATTTCGCGTTCATGTTGGTTGTTTCAATTCGTTTAATGTGAAAACCAAATTTACAATAAAAGTATACATTTCAACAAAATCGATAATTGATTGCTAGATCAACGGGCACAACAAATCCCATTTCAAGGAAAATTCTTTTATTTAAATTTAAGCCGTTTAAAAAAACCATTTTCTGGAAATAAAAGTATAAAAAATAGAGTGCTTAAAAAATCTAAGATTTAAATTTTAAAGCGTATTCCAAACAATAAATATTCGATAAACAGTTTTAAATGATAAATAGTTGCTATTAGACCAGAAAATCTATAACAATATGAAACATTAATTAATAACAATAAATACGTATTTCATCCATTAGTTTCTGTATAAAACCAATGGAATCAATAATTTTTTACTTAATCCTACTTATGCAAAACAAATATACTTGGAGTAAATACTATAGTTACAGACAAATCTGATAGATCTGTGGACAGTAGGCATTGGGGAGAGAAACCAGTCCTGAAACTCTCTTGTATTTAATTGGGTGGGTTAAGATAGGACTCCTCATATTAACCGGCGTGGAGGATTGTAAGGGAGGAAAGAGCTTTGGATTATAATGGAAAGTAGGTGGGTGAGTAATAGTATAGTTGAAAAAAAGGTCAGTTTTAATGCTTTGCATAAAATAGTTTTTAAAGATAAAGGGATGGGGTATTTTAAAGAAATCGAGGAAATGAACCTTACGGAAATTATATAAATTTCAATTAAGAATCCCTGATCTTCAGAGTTTTTTTTCTTGAATAATAAAAAAAGTAACTGAACAAAAGATTTATAATTGATTTGAAAACAATTTACAGCCTGCATGCGTATGCATATCAGATTCTAAACGATTACAATCGTACAATAAACAAAAAAATTGTTTTACAGATTTAAAAAAAAAAAATAGAAAAAGGAAAGTGCGGAGACAAAAAATAAACTCACAAGAAGGTGAGGATAGTCCCGGTCGGAAGGTAACCGTCCGCCGGCGTACCGTGCCGATCCCCTCCTTCTCCAGTGTACACTGCCGCTAAAATTAAAATTTTAAACGTTTCAGGCTAGTGTGTTAGGGTGGAGGGATAGTTTAGTGTGGAAATTGAGGAAGCGCGTTCTACTGGCCGAGCCCCACAGGCCGACTTCTTAAGCCCAAATAGGTCTAAAGCCTGGACCCCCACATGACCGCACCGAGCACGCACCGCGAGATGTTCAACAATCGGCCGACTTGCTGTGACGGTGACAGAGACCCCACTTGTCTGTACCGTGTTGGTCAACACTTAGGAGTTTAATAGCTTCGAAGCTATATCGTTCGTTAGCACTTGCTTTACAGGCAGAAGATGTTAATTGGCGAAGAAATCATCGCAGAAGGAAAACATGATCTTCATCTTAAAATAAAAGAATGTGGATTCACAATGTAAAGAAATAATGTGTTAAAAGGGAATTAATTTATGTGATTCTTATTTAATTAAATTAATTAAATTATTCAGTCTTTATATTCCGTATTTCTGTGTTTTTGGTCATACAACAAAGGAAACTTTCATTTCTGACATCCTCATTTAGTTTCTGTGCGCCATTTTACGAAATAAAATTGTCCTAAGATTACAAAAAGACAATCGAGAATAAATAAATAAACGAAATATGAAAAAAATATATTCAAAAATAAACTTTACGCTGCACCTCACACGATCCGTGTCTGTCAAAAACTAAACCAGACTAGTCCGGCACGGTGCGGTTTGTGGCTGCGGAGTCGGTGCGGAGATGTGGGGACTAGCCGGCTCACTTCCATTGTCCTAACCGTTCTCCGTGTGACGGCCGACAGAGGGCCATCATTCGGTGCGGTCATGTGGGGTCCGGCCTTAATGACGGTTTTGTAAGCGGTTAGTTTGGAACGTATGATTGTTGTTGATTTTGGTCCCAGTAGGTGTCTGAGTAGTCCATATCTTTTATTTAACAGTTGAAAGTATACGCTTCCACTTTTTATTATTTTCTTCAAATTACATGATACTCTCATAAATGGCGCTAACAGACTATTTATGGAAGTGATTTCGTAAAGGCCGTCAAAGGGACGTCCACAATACTAAGAAGACAGGAGAATTCTAGACCGAGATTGAGGAAGCCTATTGGATACGCTTGCTCAGAGGTGCTTGGAACTCCTGTTTATGTTATAAAGACAAGAAGAAGAAAAAAGTGTGTAACGAAAACAATTTGTGTTCAATTGTTCATAGGTTGCCGCACATTATAAAAGGTTTATTTCATACGTATGGTGTGCCGAAGAAAAGTATATTTAAAAAAAACTTTATACATAGTTACTCAGACAGAATTTTAATTGTAAGAGAGTATTCTGTTTTCCTTATTATTTTATTACGACACGAGATATAGAAAACCGAATTATATCTTCACTGCCTTCCTTGTCTGTACGGACTCCCTGAGTGCAGTATCTGCCATCCAGGCCAGATTCGCCACGGACCCTTTTGACGTGCTCCTTTTAGAAAGATATGCTGAGCTGGAGCTCCTGGGGAAAACGGTAGTAGTTGTCTCGGTACCCGGTCACGTCGGGCTGGAAGCCCTCCAGACTATGCTACCGCGATCCGGCCCGGTGACGCTGTGCAAGCAGTAAAGACCGATGTGAGAAAGCGTTGGCAGCGTCAGTGGGTCGGGTCGTCCGAGAAGCACCTGCGAGTTAAGGGCACGACTGAGCGATGGCCTCATGAGAATCTGAAACGAAATGAAAGGACCATGTTAACTCGGTTGAGGATTGGTCTTACCCGTCTGACACACGGACATCTGCTTCTGGGTCAAAACCCGCACAGGTGTCCCGCTTGTAGAGAAAGGTTGCTCTGTGTGTCTCATCTTGTCGAGTGTGTCTGGTTTAGTTTTTGACAGACACGGATCGTGTGAGGTGCAGCGTAAAGTTTATTTTTGAATATATTTTTTTCATATTTCGTTTATTTATTTATTCACGATTGTCTTTTTGTAATCTTAGGACAATTTTATTTCGTAAAATGCGTAGTACCCCCCAGTCCTCACGGGAGACGTTGCGACCGGACGACAGCATGTAAGCGTTGAGGACGTAATGATCATGCTACAGTCCCTCGAATGCGTAAGTAAGCGATTGGAAGCGGGTAGTGAGTCGGCGTCTTTGACTCGAGTATGCTTTGCATTGTTGTGCGTATGACCGGCGTGGTACCCTTGGGGAAGCGAAGGATCGGACCCCCTAGGCTAGACCTATGGCGTCCCTCGAATGCGTGCAGCAGGTGTAGGCTGAGCTCGATAAGAGACTTTTACCGTAGAAAGTGCTCATCTAGGGGGTGGGTAGCAATCCCACTATAAACTAAAACCAATGTCGGTGCGTTCCCGGAAGTTTCTACGCTAGGGGAGCCTCTATACTCAGAGAGATAGAGTGGCCTTCTCTATCTAGGGAGTACGCGGGGGGGGGGAAGGGCTGATGTATTTCGGCCTGTTAGCCCCTAACGTGCGGCGTACGACCCGACGCACAATGCGGGCCCGACCATTCGGAATGGACAAGCGGAAAGCGTGGTTACCAACCCTTAGGGGCCGGGACACCACTACACCAATGCTGCGGCGGTAACACCATTTCGTCGTATGCAGAAGTGCGTCAGCTCCCATCTTGAGGATCAAAACGTCCGATAAGGCCATGAGCCAGGTGCGGACGTTAAAGATCCTCTTGTCTTGTTGACGATGAGTAATCGGGAACCAAACTGTTTCCTCACATGTAAATATCTCAACGTGAATATCTGTGTAAATAAGTGTATCTGTGTTGTTGTGTGTATTTATTTGTAAGTAATTTATTTATTTGTTTGTTGTAAGTGGGTGATCTTTTAGACTGTAGGGCCGATGGCGGAATATTGGCGGTTGATCGGCCGGTTCACTCTTTCCATTCAAATCGAGAGATGTGTTTCTAACTCCTTAATCCGGGTCGTTGAAAACAACAAACTGTTAGTAAGAACTATATATTAAAGTACCTAAGTAGCCATGTCTTAGCTAGACGTAAAAAGAGACGGTGTGAGAGAGAGATTCTCTATTTTTGCGTAATTAAAAATTTTGTTTTAAATATTTCACTGGGTGAACTTATTGAGTTTGTCGATAAGGTTGCTGGAGGATATGCTTAATAGAGTTTTGTTGTTTCTATATATATAAATATNAACTAATAACTTACATATATATATATATACACTCGAGGCCGTTTTAAAACAACGAGCGCCTTTTGAGTATATCAACGGAAATTGACTGACCGAGTAGATAAAGACCAAGATCAGATGGATTTCCAATCTAACATTGACTATACGCTATACCTTTGACGCCAGCCGTCATTTCATGGAGATAAAGATTCACTACGAGTAATAAAAAGTAATTAAACAACCAAATACGATACAGGCATAAAATCATTGAACAAGAAAATTAATCCTTGACCAATGTAAAAAATAACGAATTTGAGATTAGCGATGTATTCGCTATGTTTAAAATGAATAAGTAAAAGTATATTGTTGTATGTTTCTATTCATATGGTTGGTGGAAAAAAGATACTCACGTAATCGTTTTGATTTGGATATATCATACTCATTGACTCATTCTCAGCACTGTATATCAGGGGATGACACATGGGTATGTGTCATTCCCTGATACGAGCCTCCGGCATCGAACGACTTGATATAAACCTCAACTATCAGAAATATTTATGCAGGAATTTTTATGTTTATATTATTAACGTTTACATTATATAAGTATTATTATTATAATCAGAAATATTACCAGCTTGCTTTTGCTCCAAATTGTATTATGTTCTTGATTATAAGAAAATATGGGAGAAGTAGATGTAGATATATTAGTCAGGGTGTGGAATACACTGCGCCCTTTAAGAGGTTTTGTATCCCCCATCATGTGCTTATAGCACATCGGTGAGTCATATTTCATCAAGGAACTTGATTTGTAAGCCCGGTTTCAGAGGTTGAATTTCTTCTATGGTCACACTGTACGTCGAAAAGTATTTCCTCCTCGGGAAAGTGTAGCGCCACAGTTCGGTGATAATTTTTTGTGTGTTTCCTCTGCTTCTTTGCACAATCTGCACGTGCCGGGTTTGGTTATGCCCATCTTCTTTAAATGTCCGTTTAGGTTGCCCCGTTAAGAATCCGGCTAGGACTCGCAGTTTTTTCCTACTTCCTTTGATACAGTCCATTATTTACTATTACTATTACTTTGAATGATGTTATTACTTCTGTCCTTCCGAAATTTGTTAGGGGGTTCTTGTATTTTTTGTGTCCAATGAGTGAGTTCCATTGTTCCCTAACTTTCTTTTTATCCTTCTGTCAGAGGTACTCATAAATAGTGTGGGTTCCTATGCCACAGAATGGTTCGGGTCCTATCAGCAGTTTAGCAGCCCCTTTTCTTACAAGGGTGTCCGCTCTCTCGTTGCCTTCTACACCCACATGACCTCGGAGATGAGGTAGTAGAACGCTGACTTTGTTCTGCATACGTAATATGTTTAATTTGTGTTTGCCGTTCATCACCATCTTTGAACTAATGATGCTTCAGCTTGGTCCTTTGATGGCTGCTTTGTTATCTTACTTGACAACTATGTTCTGGTTTTTGTACCATTTATTCAAGTTGCATTGAGTACATCCCTCGATTCCGTAGACCTCAACTTGGAAGATAATGGTGTATTTTCCTATGGGCTCGGAGTATTTGGTTCCAGAACTGAATACACTTACCCATTTACCTTCATGTTTTCTTGATCCATCTGAGTACCAATAGATGGTGCCGTTCTTAAAGGAGGTGCTTTCTTCTCGTTCTTTTTGATACCTAAGTTTATTTGGAATTTTGTTTAAATTCAAACATCCTGTTCATGTCGTCTCTTGAAGCCATGAGTATTGGATGGTCATTAATTATGTTGTTGCTATCCACCATTTTGGTTTAATTCCCGTTGGAGTTGTTTTTAATATACTAATAATAGTTTTCTGTGCTGTCCTCATTGTAATGTGGTGTAGGGGTGGGAAGATCCCAGTATCTTTTTCATACCAACTGTGAGACATGTTCTACGGTCCCGTTGTACAGATGCATGTATATTTTTGTGAGTTCTTTTAGTTTTGTTATATGTTCTGCTTTATCGGCCCAGGCAATGGATCCGTAAGCAAGAATAGGTTTTACCATTATGGTGTACATACAAAGCAGGGTTTACGGTCTACATCCCCAGTTTTCCCCGCTATTCTTCTGCACACCATCAATGTTTTTTTTTCGTGTCGCCTTTTTGATGGTGGAGCCGATTTGTTCCTTAAATGTCAGTGTTTTATCTAGTGTGACGCCCAGATATTTGACTTCTTTTTTTAATTTCTATCACAGTGAGTGTTGTTGCCTCATGTGATCCAATTTTCTTTTTCGTGTAAAAACGATTGTAGTTGAATCCTAAGCCAGCGGTTTTACACCATTCTCTTTTGATCTTTAGCACTTTTGGATTATGTCACAGAGAGTTTCCTGAAATTTCCTCTGGCTATTAGGACTATATNATATATATATCCTCCGCATAGCCTTGACACTTTATCCCTTTACGGTCTAGAGTTTCGAGCAGTTCATTCACTCTACCCCCCTCCTTTTGTCGTGCTGCTCCTTCAGTATCGAGAAATGCGCAGATTGCTGTTTCTCTTATTTTTTGTGTTTCCCTCAGTTCACTAGTTAACTGGTACGGAAAATATGGGAGTAAAATATCTAATGATCTCATACGTATGCATATCATGTAAAGTAAAACACTTTTTATGCTACCTTATCCATTATAATTTCAAAGCTGTGCTTTTAGAGATTTTCTTTAATAAAAATATTTTAAATTCCGAATAATTTATTAATGTAATTAATTCTTGACAATGCTTATTGTTGTTCTATATATTAGACATAATAATAACATGTGCTCAAGTAGCTTGAATAATATTTTTTAAATGATTTTTTTTATTTTGCTTTACACTTTTTTTTAATGATTTAGGGATATAAATTGTATTCTTTACCTTCATAAACTAACATATGCCTATTTCTGAATGTGCAAGTGAATATTTTGTTTCTCATTGCAAACGACTTGTGAAGGCACAACATGCAAAACCCGCAACAATTTACAGATTCCTGTTTACAGGCTCTTTCTTATGTATATATCTTACCGGCAGATACAAGGTGAGGCAAAAGCTCTTTGGAGGGCTGAAACGGGGGTTACAACTCTCAATTGCCATTTTCCTATTTTCCTCCCTTGAACAAAATCCAAGGCGCAACAATTCTTCTTGCCTTTTACTCTAATAGACTCGGCAAACAACAAAGAAATGAGGAGTAAAGATTTTGTTTTGTACAGTAGCTCCTTAACAGAAAAATGTGCAAATGTAGACATGATGAGCAGAGAACAAATCTTCCAAAATTTTTAGAGAAATTATTTTCATTCCTTTTGTTTCAAGTAATAGCTAACCTGCTTAAAAAATAGATTAAAAACATAAATTTATAATTACAATAAAAATATAAACTTATAAATAAAATTAGAATGGTTATTAATTTTTTAAGTGCAAAAAGTTGTAAGCAGTAAGGGATATGGTGATCGACCAACAGTTTTTAATTGTAAGAGTTCTCTTCTACAAAGTTCTTTATACAATCGATTAAAAGAAGAAGGTTTAAAAAGTAGAAAAGCTATCTGATAAAAATTACAGGAGATTACAATGTAAAGAATATCAAAAGGAAAACTGTACAAAATAAACAATTACCATTTTCAGATTCTTACCTTTTTTAAAATGGAATTGTACATTTCTAGTTATTCGGAAAGTATCTTATACTTTTGATGATCAGTGAGTCATTCAGTAATAATAATGCAAATTTTTAAATTATACCCATTTTAAAAGTGCTTAAATTTTTCCAATGATCTAAGCAACCTAACCTTAATTTGCAATATGCAACTTCCAACCAAAACTTGTAAACACATGGGGGACATGTTACCTGTATTTTATTCAACTCTAATCCTTTAAAATGGAACAAATATTGCTATACAATAATCAATGGAGTATTGTCTAAGAGATAATTTAAAATGATTAAATTTCGTGGTCCGATTGACCAAATAACATCTTTCAATTAATTAATCTTTATGTAAGATATGGAAAATGGCAAAAAGGAAAGAAAATTAGAAGGTTGGGTTCAGATGGGAAATTAGTGTCCGAGGGGATCGAAGTCACTATAGATCAAATGGTAGAGCAGCAGTGTATTTAGCCGAAGGTTGTGGGTTCGAATCCCGCTCGTGACACTGACTTTTTATCTCAACCCATATCTTATTTAAAGAATAATTTAAAATATTAAGGGTGGTCATTTTTTCCCTCTCAGTATATTAACACAATATGTGTTACGGCTTAAATATCACTAACTTTACTTTTTATTGACAAATTATTGAATTGCTATTTTTTCTTAACCTTAATGGTTGCTGACTACTCACTTCACCAATTAGAATTCTGAAAAATCATAAAAAATACTTAATTTTGTGATAATGAAATTTTTCATAGTTTAATCGACAATTATTCAATAAAATTGTGATTTTATTGAAACTAATTTTCTTAAAACTCTCAAATTAATTTTCTTGAAACTTTCTGTCCCACTTTTATTAAAAAAATATGTACATTTGTTTCCTAGGAAACAAAAACCATTTAAGAGTTATTATTATTTTAATTGCTGTATATTAATGTTATACAAAATGACATATGATTTGGATCAGTAATGACTTTTTAAATTGTTGAATTATGGTTGTACATTCAATTTGAAATATGGTTGTACAGTTTGTCACGAAGAATTCATTGTTAAAATACATCGATTCCTTTAAATAATTTTTTGCTTGATCTAGTTATTTAAGGTTGATAAAAAAATTAAATAGGAAGAGAAAACGCAAATTTCTACAAGATGCCTGAGCGGAAATATTTGTGAAAGGGTTTCCGAGGGTGGTGGGAGTTGGTCGGGGGTTGGAAGGGGAGAAGGGCCCGTGGTTGTGGCAGTGTCGAGGCAGCTCCTCTCGGGTTAAGATGAAACGGGTGAAACATGCTGAAAACCATGGCTGACACAACACCGTCAGCCTATTATGACATCAACACGACATCTTCAACCCACGAGAGGGTCGAGGGTATATCCGTGGCCCCTTTTCTCGTCAAGGGCTTCATCATGGGGCTCATCATCGTGATGGCAGTTCTCGGCAACGCGCTGGTCATCATTAGCGTCGTCCGCCACAGGAAGCTGAGGATCATCACCAACTACTATGTTGTCTCTTTGGCCCTGGCGGACCTCCTGGTCGCGCTCTGCGCCATGACGTTCAACGCCAGCGTCGAGCTCACCGGCCACTGGGTCTTCGGCCCGGTCATGTGCGACGTCTGGAACTCTCTGGACGTGTACTTTTCTACAGCGTCCATCCTCCACTTATGCTGCATAAGTGTAGACCGTTATTACGCTATTGTGAGACCCTTGCAGTACCCCATCACCATGACGCACAGGACTGTATCTTTCATGCTGGCCAACGTCTGGGTTCTACCCGCCCTCATCTCGTTCACCCCGATCTTCCTCGGATGGTACACCACCGCGGATCACCAGCAGTTCCGAAAGACAAACCCCAACGTCTGTATTTTCGTTGTGAACAAATATTACGCTATTATATCGTCTAGTGTTTCTTTTTGGATACCTGGAGTCGTTATGGTCACGATGTACTTCAGGTAATCACCACCAAATTCAGTAGTTTTGATTTCATTTATAAACACACTTTTTATACTCTCATTACCGAAATATAGTTCAATCAGTGGAACAAAATAAACTCCCAAATCACAGAAGAACTACCTGCATAAAGCGTAAGGATGTTTTAACTTGAATCGAACAACATCGTTTTTTAGGCAAAAAAACGCTGGTAAAAGAAAAAGTTAAATGTTTTTCATCATTATATACCCAATAGGTTATTTTAAAAACCTACTTAAAACAATACAATATAACATGGTACCTTGTTTAAAAAATTAATTTGAATGGTCATTTGTAAACCTGGCCTAATTTTTATTCCGATTAATTTATTTTAACCGTCTTGCAAGTCAAAAAACCTTTTGGAAGTTTAGGTATCTGTAACAAATTCCAAAATAATGCCAAAAAACCCATTGAAAGTCTTACAAGAAGAACTCAAATATTTAAATCAAATTGCCGATATAAAACTTGGGAACAAACAAATTAAATACATGTCGAAGCGTTCCACTAGGAAAACCAAGCTGATCTGTCAAAGTAAAGCATAAAGCTTTACATTTCGCATTCCTAAGGTACTACTGCCATTTAAATAGATGCTTTGTCTGATAGGATTTAAGAATTTTAAATTAAACATTTTAAAACGACTCCATCTGACAAAACTAAGAAAATTTTTGTAATTCAAGTAGTACTAAGGTAGAATACTAGGGTAAAAAAAGGCACTACTAAGGCATAAAAAATATCTGTAAATTTTTTTTCTTGTTTCAACAAACTGGTATACGGGGAATACGAAAGAAAATAAAGGAATAAAAACGAAAAAGATACGGGCTATGGTTTAAATAAATCGATAAAACGTGACTGATCACGTTTGATCCTTTTAAGACAATTATTTTGCTCTGCACTAAGAAACGAACAGACTGGAACGTCAAAACACGGTGAAAACGCGAGAATCGACGGACCAGTTTCGATCAACTGCTTACAGAATTTCATCGTCTCTTAGGTTGCTCAGTTCAATTACTCGAGAAGTCCGATCATTTCATTCTGAAGGCGTTTCTCACCATCATGAACGCAATATCAGCTTGTGGAAAAAAATTCTTTTTTTAAAATGTGCATCACGTATGATATGGCGACTGCCAAGACCTAATTTGACATTTATTTATGTGAGGGTGATTGGTTAGATTAATTAATAGAAGATTAATCGACTTAACAAAGTTTTCAAAACTCTGACTGCACACCGATGAATTCTAATCTTTCAGTATTTTTAAAATAAAATTATATATATATATAAACTGAAATGAGAAAATACCTATAGCAGTTAACCAAAAAAATAAATAAATAAATTCATAGCTTTTCATATAAAAGACGTCTCTTTTTTCATTTCCAAATTGTACCCGAACCCGAATTTCATTATTTATAAAAAATGTAACGACATTGTTCTTGGAAGAGTTTATCTATTACAAATTTCTCTCCTTAAATTTAAAGTTATTTCATTTCTTTTGAACGGGATGTGCGCTAAAACACTTCTACATTCAGCATAGGTGTTCTGGCGACAGGGAGTATATTCATTGTCCATAATACTGCCTGGAAAACAGAGATATGAGTGCTCGGAGAATTGCTGACATTCAATTTAGGTATGCAATTCGCACCACTCTCAATTCCTCAAATGAGTAAACCGACCATAATACAATTCAGACTACGAAAGTCATTATTTTCCCCATAATAATAATCTTTGGTAATCCGAATTTCTCTTAGGCCAGCAGATAGGGTTTTCACTTTCTCTTATATCTGCCGTCGGGAGTTACCGCTCATTTGGAACATATTGTATAACATAAATAACCTTTTGGGTTTAGTGTTATATTAGAATTTGCTTAATTAATGCTTCTATAATAGCGTAACATTATACTCCTGTACAGATGAGAACTTGACTGTTTCAGAGTAAACGAAGATTTTAGCATCATCCAAAGGTTTACAAGTTCAATTTTCACTTTACTTAGACATTTGGCCATTATGAACAAACATTCTCACATTCATTTTTCGAATTCTTATTCTTAAAATTTAATTTCGATATTTGTCTCTAGTTTTATATCTCTGTTACAAATTCGATGTATCATTTCTTACATTCAAATGAATTAGTAACGGATCTGTTACATTAATACACACGACACAAATCCTATTGATAAAAGTTAGTACAAGCTAACTTTGATGTTAACTCATGTTAATCCTCTCAGTTAAGTTCATAACCCACCTGTGATAATATGATGATCTTATTATTTTAAATAGTTATACAAGTTTGTAATACAAGTCTGATGAAATTTTTTTCAAAAAGAAGGAATAAAACACAAAAATGGAAATGAACGAATGTATCAAATATTTTACTTTTAGAAAATACATAATAGTAATCGTATTATATGTTACTGAAGAATTATTACTAAATCACGGAAACAAAGCAATTTAACTGGTTTCATTTGTATTATTAAGTGATTAAATCAAGTTTTTTTTATCAATGAGTGTGTGTTTGAGTGCGAGTACGTGCGTGTACGCTAATGGGCTTGTGTATTTGGGAGTGTGGTTTTTTTTTAATACGTTTATTTATTCCAACATGCTGCACAATTTTATTACGTGTAATTAAACTTAGGATATCTTGATTATTCGTAGTTCGTGAGGTGCGGTCTGGTGTGACGTAGGTTTTAGAAAAACATTTTCTTTATCGTGCGACGTTTCGATCTTTATTGAGATCATCTTCACGACCTGGGATTTATAAGCATTGTTTGAATTTTACAAATACTTGTAGGATATAGGAAAAAATTATGAATTTATACAATGCAAGAAAATTTTAGATAAAAAAATGAATTTATAGAATGGTAGAAACTTTTATATTCAATCAAAGTAATTGTACTCACTCAAAGTGTTTGTTTTCCGTGAAGATGTGTCATTCTTGTGTGTCGTGTTGAGAGTGCCAGTGAGATATTGCTGTTTTTTGTTTATGTACGTTGGATTTTGAAAGGGTGGAGAGGAAGTCGGGATAGAAAGACATTTTCATATGAGTAGTCGGCTTCTTTGCGGCGAAAGGAGCCGACAATGGGAAAAAACGTGGGTAACTGTTCGGCCTGATTATCCTTTCAGGATTATACAGACGGGGATAATTAGGGAAAGGAAAGCCAAATTGTTGAAGAATTAGATTATGTAGTAATGTTGGATGTGTGGAATATGATGATTGTTTTATGTTATATGTTTTGTGTGATGTGATGATGTTATATGTATGTTATCGATATTGAATTTGATTGATGATATTAGCGTAGCTGCGGCTGAGTTTACATGTGTCTGTTCTGTAATTGATGTTTATCTGTACTTGATGTAAAACATTTCTAAAAAGTTACGTTTATGTTTATTTTATTCTGTGTTTAATATTTTTGGATTATTACGATATCTCTGACATAATTAATATAAAGTAAAATAATAAAATGAAAATGATTTTTGATATACCGAATGAAGTTCGGTTAAATTGATAAATTGCGGACCTCTAATTCACATTGTCTAAGAAGGTGGATGTTATTTTCGAATACACCAAACTCTGTGATTAGATTCGGCTGGAGAAACGCCTAGTTTGCAGGAGGCCACTGTTTAAGTCAAAAACCAAAACATTAACATAGAAACGAAATATTCACCCCAACTACAATCCACATTTATATACCAAGCTCGAGAAATATAAAAACCAATACTACACAAAAGATAAGTTCTAAAAATTTGCATAAATCATATAGAACCAAAGAACCAGCCAATAAAATAAGTATGCGTAGTCCTAAAGTGATCACTTTTATCATTAAGCCGACGCATTACCAAAAAAGGCGTTCGAGGGACTGAGGGGACAAGTAGCTGCACGAGCAGGCCAGACATGAACTATGTTTTACCGATAAAGATAGGCTTCCATTTTCCCGTGACCTGAAACAATCTGCGTCAGTTTGAGATTAATTTTTATATGCTTCATTTTTAACTTTCTGAAGGCAGATGAGAAAAACAGTTTCGTTATCCTGCCTATGTGCGATGTGCTCCTTAGTTGATCATAGATAACCTAATAAAAGATATGGACTACCCAGAACACTTACTGGGACCAAAACTAATCTAAGCATAACAAACTAACACAAGCTTACAAAACACTGATCAGACCTATTTAGACTTACGGAATCAAACTAGAGGCCTTCGGAAAAACATTCAGCATCCAACGAATTCAATCCTTTCAATCTGAAGTTCTTCTCCGTACCCTCAATCCTCCCTTTTACGTCACCAATCAACCGATCCATAACGATCTTAAAATCCTTTTCGTGAAAGTTCTTATCCGAACACGTTTCCTCAATTTCTACTCTAAACTATCCTTCCACCCTAACCCACCAGCCCCAACTCTTTCCTCAACGTCTCATCCTTACGATGGCGTCGTGACCTATCATAACGCACCCAATTAAATAAAAAAGATTTCCAGCATTGGTTGATTTCTCTCCCCACTGCCTCCTGATCAAAAAATCTGCCAGATTTGTATATAACTATACTATTAGCTCAATATATTTTGTACAGATATCAATACATAAAATAAATAAATTAAAACTTTTCAGTTTGGTGTTGTAGCAACTTTATATTGTGTGGTTACTTTATGTCTCGGGCATGATTACTAGGGGTGAAATAGTATTTTTATCTTGGTTATTACAACAGATTATTGGGGTATTAACAATTATTTATTCTGTTCATTATTTAATGAATGTTGAACATTCATTTTAATGATGTTTGTGAGTTTATTTACCTGATGACTGAGGGGGGGGGGAATGAGGACGTTGATGGCACTAGAGATTCCATCACCGCTATGATAAATGTTCGATTTAGTTTTTACTGGGGGATTTCACTTTGTTTTAATAGGTTTCCGCTTATCTAAAGAACAGCTTTTCATTTGTTCTAATGTTATCGATGTTCTTTTCTCGGATGTACATGGGGCAGCA
This sequence comes from Cimex lectularius, assembly GCF_000648675.2. Classification (NCBI taxonomy): domain Eukaryota; kingdom Metazoa; phylum Arthropoda; class Insecta; order Hemiptera; family Cimicidae; genus Cimex; species Cimex lectularius. Next base: position 405,367 of record NW_019392926.1, on the reverse strand, counting down.
TCTGTCACGTAGATGTGGTCCAGTGCAATTGATGTATATGCTAACAGCACTTTGGCAGTTGATGATTTCATGATTAGTCACCACATTTTCCACAATTTCTTATCTTTGCAGAATTTACTTCTATGTCTTTGCCCTGTAAGAAATCGAGGATTATATTTGGAAGGTATTAATAAGATTTGGGGTACGGACCCTCCAACCATGTAGCGATTGTGTAATTCTAAATACTTGCTGCTTAATCCCTGGGCTTTCAGTTTTTTCACATTCCATTTTTGAGCAATCAATTAAATCGGGAGTAAACATTACAGGTATGTAAATCCAATATTCCAAATAATGTTAGTTGTTTAACAAAAGCATTTGCGATTTTTAAAATGTTGTCTATTATTCCTTTTTCTTTTTATCATAATGGTTATACAAGCTAATTGGCCTAATTAACAAAACCCAACATTATAATTACTTTATATACTTCAGCGACTTTAAAAGTTTATGTGAATACTAATTTTACATTTGTTTAATTTAAAAAAATTAAAAATTTACATAAATATTTAATTCATTTAAAAAACCTCTATTATATTAGCTTGGTTAAATAGTATATAAACTTTATAAAATCTGACGTTTCTATTATAATTTTTTTATATATGGGTTTCCTGCAGTTATTCTACCAAGGTAAAAAAGTGTTTACTTTTGAAACTAAAATATAAACTTTCTTAAAGTGTCAAATCATAGTGGCTTAATAAAAAAAGTCATACAATAAAATTACCGTTTTATTCGAGATAAAATTTCCCAAACTTTCAGCATTACCTCTGCTTCTATTATCTGAACCAATTCAGTTGCAGTCCTACAGAATTATATATTTTAATTACTTTAGTTAATCCCATAATATTTCAGCAGATTATTAGCCAGTTCAGAACATAATTATTCAAACTTGAATTAATTTCTCTCCAAGAGGCAAATGAAAGAATAATCGCATTATAAATGTTATTTCCTTCAGTTCATTACGAATTCTATTGAATTTTAGAATACAATTATTCGAGAATTTTTTTAGACAAGAATATTAACAAAAAGTCTTGAATTCTGTTAAATATTCAGGTATAGTAGTTCTATATACAGAAAAATGTAAACCGAAAAATGATTTATGGTATAAAAAAAATTAATACTTTTGTATTTGTTAGTATTGCTATAAGAAAAAGTAATTCTGGTCATAGAGGTAAGCTTATCTGTCGCTGACTAATATCGCTATAATAAATTGTTTACTTATTTAGATTCCGAGTCCAGAAATACCAGGAAATCGACAAAACATCGTGAATATCCCAATTGGTAACCACAATAAATCGAAAATTGATTTATCCCCTTTGAAGGTCGCGAAGTTTGATTATAGCCAGAAATGGAGTAAGGTTTTTTTGGCGTCTAATATTAGTGTGGATCCCGTCTAATTTTAAATAATTTAGGCGATATGGAATGGTAGCCTTCCAAATACCAGACTTTTTTCTTACATTTTTTCATTTGCGACAGCTGCGTTTTATCTAAAATAACTGCGTCGAACTTTTCGATATACTTGTAACTCATAAGTAAGAATAACGTTAACTGACTACTAAAAATAAATGTGTTCAATTGTATACAATGAAAGAATCCAAAAGAAATATTAAAATCAATCCATACCAAAACAGTAGGTTTCTACGATAATAGTAACCCTCAAAAAATTACATTTATATATTTATATATATATATTTAATAAATCAACGTTATTATGTAGGTAAAGAGTTTTTGGTGGTCTTATATCCATCCACTTATAAACTTATAAACTTAAAATCTAAGTCAAGTACTGATCAAGCATTGGTCGATTAGGCTATATATGTCTCAATATAATTTTAAAGTTATTTAACAAAAAAGAAAAGATAATTTAAAACCCAATGCTTTATCTAGAAATCCACTGTTAGAAATCTTTAATAATAATGACGATTGTTATTTGTAACTTTGAATCAAGAATTACACGATTTTACTAAAACAATAGTTTATAATTAATAACATATGTGTGATGATTAGTGATCGTTAGTCAATGATTATTCAGAAATCGTGAGATGCGGTCTGGTATGATGTAGGTTTCAGAAAAATATTTTCTTTATCGTGCCAACGTTTCGATCTTTATTGAGATGATCTTCAGGGCCTGGGACTTACAAACTTTGTTTAAATTTAACAAAAATATGTAGGTTGTGGAAAAAAGTGAATTTATACAATGCAAAAAAATATTTTTTCACGATTTCTGAACAATCGTTAATCACATAATTGTATACAATCAAAGAATCCAAACAAATTCATACCTGAAACAATAGAATTGAATAACAATCAAAATCTGCATTCCAGTTTGTCTTCTTCAGTTCAAAGAATGATAAAAATTCATCATGTATTCCGAAACAATTTCGACAATTTAGGAAGCCTTACGAGGCCTTACATATTACATATTTTACTAAATGATTTAAATACAAAGAAAAATAAATTATTATGTTTACACTTGGTTATAAGTCATTTTGTTTAAAAACTTTCCAGCAGGAGGTAAAACTCAATCTTGTCAATTATTGTAAAGAATATATTTCTGATTTTTATCGAAGAAGAATTTAGATGTGTGTGAACAAAGGCCATTGAAAACCTTTCTTTTCTTAACTCTTTAATTGTTTACAAAAGCGATAACATAAAGCTAAACTATTGTAACGAAATGACACTATAAGGTAAGAAATTATTTAAAAGCTTAATTTTATTTACTTTTCTTGATTTTATTATTCAAAAAACCTTTAAAAACATGATCATTTAAGCTCTCAAAGAACACAAATACCGGACGTCCGTAGTTTGTTGTTCATTTAAACTTCTAACCGTTATTTTTACCGTTATATTAATTATAATATACTTATGTAAATATAAACCAAATTAAATGATATCAGAAATTCATGAGATTTGATCAAATTAATTAATTATGATGATTTGAAATATAATTCCCCAAAACAGCGAAAAATCAATGATTAACATGAGAATAAATTTAACTAACAATTTATTACAAGATTTTCCTTTTAATAACGCATTTATTAAAATTTATAAATATCTGATCTCGTTTACTTTTGTTTACATTGAAATAAGTATGTTGAAAAAAAACAAAAAACGAGGGATTTTCCCCATGAAAATTACACTATATACTATTTATTTATATACAATTTATAAATATGAAATCGCATGAAAATAACGCTTATAAGTTAACGTTAATAATGATGAATAATTTCATGTGAAAATAGGGTCAGATTTTGATATATCATACAAATTTGATTATCTTTCCAATGCTAGTTATTGTATCACATAATTACGAGTGCCAGAAGTGAAAAAAATTGCTGGGGTGGTAAAATGCGTCCGGCTCAAGACGGAGGACCATTCATCGTCGCTGGACGATGACGGCGAAGATTCTGAAACAGTCGGGTGGAGGAGGAGAGAGCGGCGAGGCCCGGCCGGAAAGCAGCGGTTCCTACACGACGGTGAGGACGCAAGCGAGAGACGGAAAAGAAAATCGGTTTTCTTGAGAATTGAGGTGGTTTTCGGGGATTGCGGGATTCCAAGGACCTCGATGGAGTTCAAGAAAACCAGTAGTAATTCGAAGAGAGATTGTTGAGGAGCTCCACAGGATCGCGAGTGTCGAGTGCAACAGGGAAAACCAGGATAGACTATTATTTAGTTCTGTTATAAGTGTCGTTTTGGTTTCTCTTAGTAAGAGATATTTTCTTTTTGTAATTCTCGTGTGTCAGACAACAGAGAATTAAGTATTAGGTTTCGAACGAAGTATTAATTTTTCTTTTTATTTATTTATTTTATAGAAGTTTTTTTTTTTTTGCGTTTGTAAATTTCGCTCAAGCCTGATAATCCTGTGGCTGTCTACAAGATCTGTTATTTCTAAGAGTCACTATTCCATGAGAGAAAAAATAGTGTGGCGCCCACGAACTTCTCCACGGAGCTGCCGGCACCCAAAAACCGTGACAAATTGGCGCCCGAACAGGAATCATTTTCAGTTGTTCACCATTTGACTGCTGAGCGAAGATGTCGCTTGACGTGAACCGGGTACCAGTTGGCGATTCGCGGAGCCCAGGGAGACGGAAAAATGGACAAGATGATAACAAGGCGTAGACTGCTGCGACTTGAAAAAATGGACTACTCGGAGCTCCACAGCACACGCCAAAAAAACTCGGCAATGGAGGTGGCGACGTGTGAGGGTAAGATCGAAGCGATCCCCGCTTCTGCGGAAGATCTAATCAGGTCCCAAAAACTGGACAAGAAGATCGAGACAAAGATCCAGGACATGATTGGCCGCTTGACTCGTCTTAGGGACCTATCCGACGAGGATAAGGCTAAGAAGGCACGCTTCCTTGACGATTGTTCGCAGTGGCCAGAAGGATAGGCCATTATTTAATTTTTTGTCGGACTATTTTAACAAAACGATATTCTGATTTGAAAAACTTCATTTGCGATGTTACTTTAAAGGGTTAGTTGGTCTATGACGATTATTCTTTTAAGTTAATTAAATATAATCTGTCAAGTAGATTCTTCTTTCTTTTTTTAAAAAGGATTGAACTCCACACTCACTCCATCATTCATAATTTCTACTTATCCGCTTTGCAGTACTTTGATAATAGCCAGTAGGTAGGATGTTTTTCTCCTAGAGGTGGAAAACTGAATTTCATATCATCTCCTGCTTTACCAAGAGGTATGATGAACATTCATATATTTTTTTCCAAGAGAAAATTTACTATGATTTTCTAATTGGCACCAGTGAAAATAATTTCCCAGTTTAATATCTTTCAAGTAAATATAATGTATATTCTTCTAGAAGTATTACTTTATCTGCTGCCCTTAGCTTTCTTAAGACCGTAATTCTAACTTTATGTAATTTATTTTAACACTCTGAAAAGTTGTTATCCATTTTTAAATACCAAGTGTCTAAAAAAAAAATAATATTTATAATAAATACATGTCTTCTATGATCTATGAAAGAATTTATTAAAAGGATACATTTAATCTGTTTGAAGCCAGTCTATTTATTGTAAATTAAATCGTAAAGTTCATTTCATTCTAAAAATTGCTCTGGTTAAGTTTTCTTTCAAGTTACTACTGTATCGTGAAAACATTATCTCTAAGAGTAAATACAGGAATAAAGTTTCACTCGTTAAAAATTCAGTTTAAAAGATTATTCTGTAAGTATACTTAAAATAACTAAACAAAGTTTTAAAAAAATGCTATTTTTTTATTCCACACATTATTTAACCCCATTAAACGAAATATATTATAGCGAAGAATTACGATGTCCAATCAACATTTAATATTTTTGCTTAAATTAAAACTAACTCGGTTTGTCTTTCTTTATTAAAATAAATCTAATTCATTTAGAAAATGTATTATATTAATAGCTAAAAAAATGAGAAATAATTTGGAAATAGTGTTTTTTTAATAAATTAAAAACTGCAGCAGGGTGCTATTCTAGCCGTTTACATATATAGCCTTTTATTTATTTTTACTTACATACCATTTTCAATTATAATAGCGAGTCCGGTCGTTGAAAGGGTTAAGATGTTCATAGGTAGGGTTAGAATTCAGAATCGCTGAGATTTAATTACACCCCATATGCTTGCAAATAGATTTTAAAAATAACCCTGAGGTCACTTTGATTTCTACTGTTTTTTATTATTATTCCATATAATACAAATAATATAACATCAATTTATTATTCGATTCTTTCCGGTCTTACTCGTTGTAAACAGTTATACTGTAATGTACAGTATTTAGCTATAAATAATAAAGTTAGTAATTTACTTAAATTTATCCATAGTCTTAAATATATCCAATAAAATCATAACTGAAAGGTAGGCCTCGAAAATCACCCTTGGGATTAAGGGATTATCAACACTTTGGTCATTTTAGCCCCCATGCTAAATCCATTTACATTCTCTTTAAAATATTAATTCTTACTTTCATTACTTATTTACATACCATTTTCTTGGTTAAGGTCTGGAGTATTCAATATTTCTCCATCACCCTGCATGCCTATATTATAACAAACCTATTCAGGGTCGGCGTGTGCTATAAAAAATATAATATAATAGAATTATGTTTGAATATATTGAGGTATAATTAATACATAAATAATAACGGTTTGGCTAGATTACGTTGATTTTGAAGAAAGCTAACAGGCAAAAAATTGAAAAAACTATTTAATAAAACAATTAAAGTAAATTACAATTAATTAAGGTTTTTAGTTGAGATAAAAATGTCAATGGCACGAGCGGGATTCGAACCCACGATCTTCGGCTAAATACGCCGCTGCTCTACCCCATGAGCTATCGTGACCTTGATCCACTCGGACACCAACTTCCCATCTCAACCCCACCTTTTGAATTTTCTTTTTGTTATCTCAACTAAAAACATTAATTAATTGAAATATATTTATTGGTCAAGCGGTCCACGAAATTAAGGAATTAAAATAAAGTTGATGTTTTAGAGATTTTAAATATCATTCATGTTTCCACAAATTAACGCACCGTAATCAACATGTCAGACGTGGTTCAAAATAGTTTTACCCGCGTTTAACGAAAACTTACGATAACAAAATATTTACGTAGCAAACACATTTGGATATATCATTTTCACTTATCGTTCTGTGTATCTAAAAGAAATTGATGTTAGGCAATACGCGAAAGATATAAACAATCTATAACTGAATCGTCGATGAAATATAAAAACGTTTATCTTTTATATCTATCGCATCACGTCGATTCACGTTAATAGCTATTTAATCATTAAGGTTCATTTTGGTATATTCTGTGTATCATTTTCCATAACAAAATTACCAACAAAATAAAATGCTATATTGTATTTATTTAGTAGAAACTTTTTTAATGTAATACTACATTTAAATTACCATTAATTTAAATAAGAACTAGTAGTACAAAATGAAAACTAAATACCCATATATTACATTAATTTCATCCATTATCGTTGTCTTCACAGAACTTTTTATTAACGGTTGAAAGAAATTGCAGTCAATAGGCGGGAACTAGCGAAACACTATCATATTTTCAATAAGCGCTTACATTTGTTTTCGTTTGCAATAATGAAGTAAAAATTTTATTAGACAGGTTTATTATTGCAAGGAAGCCTATTTTAGTACGAATTTCCAGAGTTTAAATTATCTCATGAATAATAATGAATTCGTTCTCGTTGTGTGAATACTGGAATAAATTTCATTTTTGAAAGCTGCGTGAGATTGGTAAAGCTGAATAAATCATAGTTGTTGTTTTTAAATCCATATTAGGTTTTACAATAATTTATCCAGTGATTATTTGGAGGTCGTGAGATGCGGTCTGTTGTGACGTAGGTTTTAGAAAAACATTTTATTTAATCTTTTTTTAAAAAGATGGTTCCTACTCACATTAATGTTGTATTAATGTTATCATTATTTATTATTATTAATGTTATCACATTAATGTTCCTACTCACATCTAATGTGAGTAGGAACCATCTTTTTTAAAAAGGATTGAACTCCACACTCACCCCATCATTTATAATCTCTATACATTTTATTTATCCTGTCAACGTTTCGATCTTTATTGAGATCATCTTCAGGGCACAAAGTGTTTGTTTTTCCGTATAGATGTGTCATTCTTGTCTATCGTGTTGCGAGTGCCACTGGGCTCGACCTCCAAATAATCATTAAGTAACGTCCACTAAACACCACACAAATTTATCCAATATTCAACGGGTTATTAAATTGAATATATCTGGTTTTTTTTAGTCTGTTAGGGAAATTATTAAAATTACATAAACATTTAAGTACATTGCTAATGGAAAACAAAATATCTATAGTGGCAGGTCAATCCAAGTAGATGTAGGAAGCTATGTGTTTTTTTTCTGTGTAGAAATTTAATGCCCCGTTTAGTATTATGTTCGTTGTCTTAAATTGTCTAGTAGTCTTTTCACTCTAGAGATTTTTCAGTCAGACATTTTCAAATTTTGCAGAACGCGAAACAGCGAAAATAAGCTGACCGAAATCAATAACCGGAAGGTTACTTAATGTTTAGAAAATACAACCCGCACGATCGAATGGTGTTGCGGGTAAGGTTATACCTTGGACTCCTTAAAGAAATCCCAATTTTACAGTAAAAGTAAATAATATAAAATTGTAATACTTGTCGAAGAAGATCAAAGTTTTTCAGGTGATCTCTTTAACCGTTTGTAGGAGATAATATTTACTTTTAAGCTTTAAAATAAATCGAATAACTTTCAGCTCTAAGTTATTTTACTCGCATTTTCTACACAATTAATAATAGTATTCTTTTGAGACGTTTGAAATATTGCTGTGTACTTTATATCACCTTTTTAAATTTGCACATTTATTGTTCATGTCACTGAACTATTTCACCATTCGCTTAAGATTTAACTTTGCAAAATTTAAATTGATTTATAAATTTAAAAAAATTAAGTTTTGCTGATTGAAGATGTCAGGTCTTATTCAGTGTTTATGCCACTGAATATGATTGGTCTGGATCTTGTATACTGACGAGCTTGTCGAAGAGCTTGACAAAGTTATGAATTGGGTTAGGAGATGTTTGACCTCATGTGGTTAAGCATTGGCTCATGTGGTTGCTTCCTTCTATTCTTGATTTCATTTCCTTAGTGAGATGCCCCTTTAGCAGATTGGAGTTAATGTCAACACAAATAGAGCTGACGGCTGCTTCTTTTGCTAATATCTTTGCTTCTTGGTGCAATACGAGCTTTTACCTTATTGATTTGTTTGTAAGATTCCTTTCTTTTTTAAAAAAAGTTTGTTTGCAAGTTTTCCTAGAAATATTTTCATTACTTCGTTCAGTGAGAGACAATGGTTAATAACTCGTCCTCGGCTACTTCTTTTGCTAATATGTCTGCTTCTTCGAGCAATGTGAGGTTTTATCTTGTTGGTCTTAAATTTATTTCCACATCATATGAATATATTTAATTTACTACCTTCTCTAAAACTACGCCAAAATTATTCTAGTTTTCATTAACTTGGATATAAACTTAGTTACATTATTTGTAGAATATTGATGTTATTACGATGTAAAATAATCTTATTTTCCCAGATGTCATTTAATTTTAACTATACTTAAATAAATAGCTTGATAATTCTTTCGTACATAACCTCTAACCGCTCTGTTATATTGAAATATTTGGTTGAGTGACTGTTTGTTTATTTTTACTTCTTTTATATGGGTAAATATGGTTTCTAGATCAAAGTCGTTTATGTTGTTTCGTTTTCATGACAATGTCTGACATTTCTTTCTATTTCGTCAATTTGACTTCAAAGTAAAAAATAGTTAAAGAAATCCTTTTCTCTAGGTATACCGTAATCAACTGTATCGAAAGATTACAATGAATATTTTTAAATTTTAAACAACACCTCTCGAATGAATCTCAATTTGGATTCGGTCTATTAAAATTTTATATTAATAGTCGCAATATAACTTGCGTTGTTAAGAATTATAAATGCCTTGCTATAGGTTGAATCAATTAACGTTTTACTGCGACCGCTTTTAGACCACAGCGTAAATCTGCACCATTGCTCTAAGGAATAATTAACGCGTCTGCAATATATGTACTTCGTTTAGTCTATTTATGATTCTTCTTTTCTTAGTTGATAGTATTTTTCATTTTTTAACTATATTTTTGTATTTATCAAATCTCTATATATAAAGTTTTAAACTTTATTGGGATAGCTTCATATCACTATGAAATATATAGTTTAATTTCAATAACTGCGAATATTATTTCTTTTCGTTTATTAAAACAGGTATAAAATTATATATGGATGGTGATGTTTACATCGAGGGAGAATTGAAAAAAATTTACTCCTTTCCACCACGAGAGTGGCTGTACTAAACGCCATTCCCATTGCATCGTAAAAAGTAAATCTGATAAATAATGGGATCGACAAAATTGGGAAGAGGGTGTTCTTGTCGTGGGTTACCGGGCACATAGAAATACCCGGAAACGAAGAAGCAGACAGGGCTGCCAAAGGTGCCACTGGAAAGTCCCACGATGCTTCACATCTTGTACGCCCAGCGAATTTAAGAAAGAAGAATGGAGAAACCGTTGGGCTCTTAAAAATTGAACTAATCCTGCCATAATGTGGCAGGTTAAGGAGGTCGGTCCCTGTCCACGAGAACGGGTCGAAAAGGGAAAAGCCATACTGACAAGATTGTGCATAAATCGTACAAAAACAATTCAGGGTCACTTTTTGGCCGGAAAACGATCGCGTAGGTACCATTTATGCAAAATTAAAATAACTGTCGGTAGTGGACAAGGATGTTTTTTATTTGATTTTTATTTTGTTTGAAAAATTTGGCTAGTGATTGGCAAAATTTTTTTTCGCTGCTATCTCTCGCCTATGTACCACCGTTATCTTTTATAGAAATGATGAATAATGGAGTAAGTGCTGTGTTCAATACTTTTTTAAAAAGATAGTTCCTACTCACAGTAAGTTTTTTAAAGTGAACCCGTACTTCTAAAAGCTATTCTAGAACCTTCTGTTTAAAAATGTAACTTTTCCGATAATTCACCAATGTATGGCAAACAACGGAAACCTAATGGTTCATTTATGGTGGGGTGGCTGAGTCCTATTGATGGTAGTTTTAAATTTAATTTTTTTACTATTTTAACTAGCAACCTATCAATAAATATTTCTAGATACCCATTGTTTTTTGCTAATGTTTTAATAGTTTTTATAGTTAGCAGGTGTTAATGGAAGTTTTAACATACGGTCTATGAGTCAAATGAAACCAGCAGCCTTTTGGGACCATGGATGGGAAAAATCCGACAGTGTCATAGTGTCTGTAGTTGTGTGTTTTCTATATACGTCTATTTCTAGGTTGTTTGTTATGGACAATTTTAAATCTAAAATGTTCAAACAACCATCTTTGTTAATTTCCAATGTAAAATTTATATTACGGTGTTGAGAATTAATTAGTTGGAGGAATTCTTTAAGATCCTCTTATGTTCCCGACCATATGCAAAATATATGGTCTACATAGCGTTTCCAAAAATGAGCAAATTTAATTATATTATTTAATTAAATTAATTAGTTGGAGGAATTACCACCCCAACATAATTGAATCATTAGGTTTCCATTGTTTGTCATACATTGGTGAATTATTGGAAAAATTTAGTAAAATTTTGAAACAAGAAGGTTTTAGAATAGCTTTTAGAAGTACGGGTTCACAAAAAATTTACTGTGAGTAGGAACAATCTTATTTAATAAAAGAACCCTTAACTTTTTGAAGGAATTCGGGCAATTGGTCAATTATTTTTATTGCATTTCATAGTGGATAGGCATGGATTCCCCTGGTGTTAAGTGTTCTAGGTAATTTCTGAATGAGTCGTCATGTAGATTTTATCTCTCTTTTTATTTTTATTCAGAAATCGTGAGATGCGGTCTGGTACCACGATTTCTGAATAATTATCGATTAACGGTCACTAATCACCAGACATTGTTAAAGACATTTTTGTCTACAGGGTCCTTTGAATGTTGTCATGTTCTCTTAGCCTTCTTCTTCTGATTCGCCAGTTTTTAATTACCTTGGTATAGTTGAAACTGTCGTGCTGAGTGAGGTGAACATCTCTGCTTTATAACAAATTGTTCTTCCCCGAAAGTTAAATAACATTTTTGTGCAATTTGTAAAATTTCATCGAGTGGGCATGTAGGGTGATGTAGTTTCATCATTTACAATCATTTTACTTTGCTTAACCTCATTACTTTTCTTGTTTGACGGTGTAATTGTCGAAAAACGAACAACATACATTTTCATCAAGCAAAAACATAAGTATCTCCTTCTAAAATGATTTTATTAAATGCTTATTTGATCGTTAGTTCTTTCTAAATGGTAAACCGATTTAAACGAATAATCAACATTTAAATTTTAAACAGCGTTGAACAATTTGGTTATATATTTTATCAGAATGTTCTTCCTTGGTAAAACAACGGTGAAAGAACGATGCTTGATATGCGTGAAGCGGAAAAACACCTTGTCACGTACAGTGAGACTAGCGGCCCAATCATGCATATAAGAACCCTCCAGACCCACAAGTAGGTGGTAGCGAACAAGGTAACTGAAAAAAATATCTTAAAGTCATAGAGAAAGGCACTATAACGATCAAGAACAATTAGTTTTAAACCAGCGAACAAATTATAATAAATGGAAAATATTTAAATTGAGTATTCAATTCACATCAAAAGAAGGGACTAGCTTTTTGTCTGCTATTTTTGGTAGCGTAGTTTTATCTTTCAATAAAATTGTGTTTCGAATATACTAGTGAAAAGATTTCAAAAATTTTTACGGTTAAATTTACGTAAAAAAATTACACACCCACAAGTTTTCTTTGAATATATAAATATATTAAATTTTACCTGATAGAGTTAATTAACAAGCACTGCTAACTGTTGATATTTGTTATGTTCCAATAAACTAAGAACAAAGACAATTATTAATAAAGTGTTTTTTTAAACAGATATGTGACAATTAAAATGTATGTACATTACATATATACATATATATATGTGGGTGAGAGAGTTTGTGTGTGTGTGCTTTTTTGATGCCCGGCTGAATTTCGCTTAAATCACTGACGCTATATCAGAAAAACAAAAAATACGTGTTTAATATGTTTTAGACTAGTTTCAATTTTTTAAATTTCTCTCTTTTTCTCTCTCTCTCTCTCTCTATATATATANTGTGTGTGTGTGTGTGTGTGTGTGTGTGTGTGTGTGCGTGCGTGCGTGCGTGTTTTCACTCAATAGTTATCTCTTAAGAGCTATTATGAACTTATAGCAGTCAACCCTCGGGGGTGCCGGTGTTTTTGAAAAAATGCCCATTTGTAAGCCCGCTGGATTCGAACCCGGGACCTTTACCTTACAGTGATGAGCGCCGTGTCAACGCCTAAATCGTTGCGGCCACCGACCCCCTGACTGCAGTTGATTTAGACAGTTCGCCATCTTTTGTGTGACTATGGCATTTCTGTGAGGTCAAACCTCTTTTATTAGACAGTGTGTATCGGTGTTATCTTTGTTAGTCGGCGCCTAAGTATTTTTTTTTATTGTTGCCAGGATTATCGGTGACAATCCTAACTTTAGTTTATGTTTATACCCCGTGTACCATTATCATGTGAATCATACTGTGGATTTAGTTCTATGAGAGAAGTTAGGAAACGTACAATATTTATTTCAACTGACGCAGGACTTTTCAGATCCAGTAATATGTTGCTACAGAAATAATCCCCAACGATTTTATTTTCTATAGGCTAATGTAAATTACGTTAATTTCTTTTTTTAAAGTTTGATTGCAAGTTTTTCGTTGAACGTATTTTCATTACCTTTTTAAGTGAGTGACAATAATAACTTGTTATAACACGGCTAAAATCAAAAATTACTGGCATTGGATAAGGTGGGTAAAATAAACTTTGATTTATCTTTGAATAATGAAAAGAAGAACGTTACTAATAATTCCTAATTTGTTGAAGTCGTGAAGAGCTGCAAGAATATCTCTTGGCATAAACTCTAGCCCCCCTGTAAAATTTTAAGCAGTAAATGCAATATCAGAAATATTCTGTGTTTCTTAGTGACCAGTTGTATCATCATTTGTTGAAGTTGTGAGGAGGCAAGAATGAGGTAGTTTAGAAAAAAATGAAACAGTAAATAAGAAATACTTGATTCAAAATTAATATTTACTTCTTAAATTATAATTTTTTCAATCAAACATAATGTAAACTTCATAATTTACCCAGGCTCTGAAGATGACACAACTAAAGGTCGAAACGTCGGCAAAAAAAGAAAAACCGTGTTTTTCTAAACTATATAAATATTTTAAAAATAACGATTACAATACTGATAATATTCGGCGAAAAAATATCCCAATGTTATTATCTCATGTAGGATTTGGCAGTTTTTATTATTGAATACCACAAAGTGGGATTTGATTTTGCTGGATATCAAATTGAAACTACACTATAGTAGAAAAGCGCGAAGGATCCGTGCCGAATATCAGTTGGCTAACTACAAATGAGTCAAGGGATTTAGTTGAGGCAAGAGTAAACCTCACTTTAATTAATTTCATTCTCAGGAAGGGTGGCTACTAAGGGCGGAAAAGTGGTCCTGGCCTTTGTTAAGTTTCTTAATATTATAGCAGGGTCAGCAACCTTTGCGCTCATTAAGGTAACAGTTGTACCAAAGAGCTTTTCTCTCTGATTACCCCGAGGAATCTAAGGGGATCCTATATTGAAAAGTGTAGTTACTTCCTTCCAATAAGGACATTGGTATTACGAACATCACGCCGATTTATTTCCTTGTCGGATTTAATTAAAGAAGACAAGAAAACATGACTTTGAGATGATCGAAAGAGAGAGAGCGAGAGAAACTTCTGAAAAATTATAAAGATAATCTTTTGCCAATCGAGACCTCAACAAAATGGTTATTATTATTCAGAAATCGTGAAATGCGGTCTGGTATGATGTAGGTTTCAGAAAAACCTTTTCTTTAACGTGCCAACGTTCGATCTTTATTGAGATCATCTTCAGGGCTCAAAGTGTTTGTCTTCTGTGTAATTGTTCTATTCTTGCACTCTCAACACCTACATCACACCAGACGGCATCTCACGATTTCTGAATAATTATCGATTAACGGTCACTAATCACCACACATGGTTATTATTTTTAATTTTTTATACATTTTAATTGTTTGTAAACTTACAACTGTATTTTATCTCATCTGAAATCGTAGATCAAATTTTCCTGAAAATAATATTCTCATCCAATTATTACGAGTTAAAGCATTACAAAGCCAATTTAACAGAATCGATACTAAATCATTTGTAAAGTCCCTGTAAATTTAAGAGTCACAAAAGTGATTCGGGTCAATGGCAATCTGTATAGTGTCTTTAAATCACTCGAGAGGCAAAAACTCGGCCTCATGGGTTGCACAGTTTGACACTCGACCAATAAATGTTTTACTATCTGGAGAAACGTCCTTACTAAATAAATAGGGATACCAGCACAATTTTTATTAGTGTGAGAAATCAAATCCGGGTTATTCGGAGATCCCTTATCTTTATTTTTGTAAGTGGACGGAGTCTTCTTATATTCAAAACATTGTATAATATGTGTGGTGTTTAGTGACCGTTAGTTAAGAATTATTCAGAGATCGTGAGATGCAGTCTGGTGTTACGTAGGTTTTAGAAAAACGTTTTCTTCATCGTGCCAACGTTTCCATCTTTATTGATATCATCTTCAGGGCCTGGGATTTATAATTTTTTAGAAATGGTTTACATCCACAGGGATAAACACAGCATCAATTACAGAACAGACACATGTAAACTCAGACGCAGCTACGCTGATATCATTAATCAAATTCAATATCGATAACATACATATATCATCATCACATTACACAAAACGTACAATACAACATATAAAACAATCATCACATTACACACATAAAACATTTCTACATAGTCTAATTCTTTAACAATTTGGCTTTTCTTTCCCTAATTATCCTAAAAAGATAATTAGGCCGAACCATCCCCCATTTTTCCTATTATCGGCTCTCCTTTCACCTCAAAGAAGCCGACTCCTCATATAAAAAATGTTTTTCCATTCCCGACTTCCTTCTCCACCCCTTTCAAATCCAACGTATATAAACATAAAACATCAATATCTGACTGGCACTCTTAACACGACACACAAGAATGACACATCTACATGGAAAACATTGAGTGAGTACAAATACTTTGACTGAATATAAAATTTTCTAGCTTTGTATAAATTCATGTTTTAATACAAAATTTTTTAGCATTGTATAAATGCGTTTTTTTATCTAACATTTTCTAGCATTCTATAAATTCATTATTTTAATCTAAAATTTTCTATCATTGTATAAATTCATTTTTTTCACATCCTACATGTATTTGTAACATTTAAACGATGTTTATAAATCCCAGGCCCTGAAGATGCTCTCATTAAAAATCGAAACGTTGGCACGATAAAGAAAATGTTTTTCTAAAACCTACGTCACACCAGTCCGCATCTCACAATTTCCGAATAATTTGTAGAATATATTTTCGTACCACATATTTTAGAAGTGAGTTAGTCGGTACCACAAAACAATTGTATTCTACCCTATCTGATTAATTTGAAACGTTGTCTTACGTTTAAAAAAAATGAAAAATAACTACTGATTATCTTTTTTTTATTTTTTATTACGTTTTAATTGAAAAATAATTTCCTTCCTAAATTGCGTAATCGTTTAAAAAAAGACTGAAAAGTTAAATTGCGAGGTTTAAAATCGAACTTACACCCTCTCAGAAGTTTGGTCCAGCTTCGCATAAATTTGGTTCAAGTAAGAGCTTTCCCAGTTTGAATCGGCCTACCACAATCACCAAGGGAAACTGAAACTTGACCGTTCACCGCAAACGGACGGTTATTAGCAGTGTTGGCCTCAGACAGTTTATCTCATTTTGTTTTCCATATTTAGTATGTCACTCTCATTATGAATCACAATGGTAGTTTGTAAACAGTGATTTAGAACACAAATAACAACTGCTCTCTGTCCCCAGCGATACTTAATACTTATAAGGTAATTTGTGCAGAATTCAAAAGAAAAATAATCTCATTACCAAGTTTTATTAACTTAAAATACTTTAAAAAAGTTAAATGAAACTTATTTTAATTTTCATTAACTTTTTGATTACGTTATGTGTTGTTTTGATCTCTAACGACTGTAAATTTTTAAAAAGAAAGGATCGTATGCAATGTTGTTTGTTATCTTTCATGCTCTGATCAACCTTCATAAACTTCATCCATGGTTTTTTTAGGGAAGGGTTGATATTCTACAAATTATGAGAAAAACGTACACGAAAATACTAACTCAACTAAGAAACTAACTGGCTTTCATGAAACCTCTCATTGTATTGTAACAAGTAAAAATTTCTCCAAACTAATTTTGATTTATAACTACCAATTGATATTAACTAATTAGTAGAAATGATGAATGGTGGAGTGAGTGCGGTGTCCAAATTTGAAATTCATGTCGAGAGACATGGTCGTAGAAGTTCTTCAATCTGATGATGACCTAAACGCTCGAAATCCGGATCGTTGAAACAAACTTATTGTGAGTAGTAACTAATTAGTTCCCGCCTGATTAGAAATGTACATACCTTAGCGAAATAGGAAAATATCAATATGTTACGTGAAATTGAACAATATTTGTATTTAGCTGTGAGTAATTATTTAAAGTAAATCTATTTAAAATAAGAATACTTCAGTATTCTGGTGAATAAGTGAGAATATTTTTGAGATTAATTAATTGTGTAATAATAAGGATATTCTGATAGGGATTGGACTATGGTCAATAAGTTCTCATGAAAGGCCAAACTTTCTCAAGGCTTTATTGACCCAAACGCGTACAAAATCAATAACAGCATGGTATATAAAAATTCCTGTATAATTTATAGGTAACATTAAAAACCATCAATTGTTAGCGAAACATTACCCTCAAATATTCTTAAATTCTTTCATTGTGGTACGTAATGGTTTCTCGCCGATTCATAAACATGTTTTTTCAAATTATTATTAACAATTTATTGTATGCGTAAAGAGCGGTCAGGAATAAATTAAAATTACTATCGGATATCGTACTACAGCAGTCGGTATCAGTAAGACATGCAGTCGTGACGTTTTTAGTGCGAAAATGAATTGACCACATTTGCTTCCATTCACATTGATTCTCCATTTGCACTACCAGTCTTCGAATAGCGTGGGGTGACTTTGCAGATAAGAGCTTAAAAGGTAGGATTGTAGTGGGAATAGTGTGAAGAGAAGAGAGCCGTGTCGTCGGCAAACGTGGAGAAGACTGTGGGGAAGTAGGATTGTCAACAGTTTGTATTGTAAAAAGGATCGGGCCAAAGATATTTCCTTGAAAGCTTAGGCAATAAGTATTCAAACCTGGTTTAAAAATTCTTAAGTATTCAAAACTGGTTTAAAAATTTTATTTCTTTAATATCACTTAGGTCAGGGGTGAATAACCATTATGTTACCTTCTCCTTAGACGGCGGCAATCACATCTTTTTGGGGTATATTCAACACGTTACATATTTTCTCACTTTTAACACAAATTATGTGCGAATCAAAATGTACGAAACAATAAAACTGTAAAAAAATGGTTTCTGTATCAATACAATAATTTATTTATATTTAGAAGTCCATAGTAGCAGTTATTGATTAAGTCGCTGCCTTTTTTTAATTGATAGCGTTCGGATCGCTTCTAATACCTGCCAAAGTTTCCTTTTTAGGTTGTGAGACTCTCTTTTGACAATTCTCACACTGGTAAAATCGAAATTATGACCATTTTTGAAATCGTGAAAAGACTAGCCGAACCTTATTATTTTTTATTATTGGTTTAATTTTGTTTTATCCCACTTTAAACGCCTTCGCAATTAATACAACCTTATATTCGACTTGTGACATTTATACGACAATGAAGGATACCTAGATACTATCTTTAAACTTTGTATTAACTTTTTTGAGTGGAAAATTACTTTTAAATGCAACCGATTCTTCGGTTTTTTGATATTTTCTCTTGCGATAATAAAGTGGGTTTTTTTAAATATCGATATTCCAAAGTCAGTATAATTTGTATCGATATTTCCCTTAATTTTTTTCAATTAATTAACGTTTTGGTTGAGATAAAAGTCAGTGTCACAAGCTTCGAACGTCGGGGATTCGAACCCACGACCTTCCGCTAAATACGCCGCTGCTCTACCACTTGACCCATCGTGACTTCGATCCAGTCGGACACCAACTTCCCTTACCAACCACACCTTTCGAATTTTTCCTTCTTTTTTGCCATTTTTCAATTATGACTGATTCATTTGATGACTTTTTTTATCTCAACCAAAACATTTATTAATTGGAAAGAAAAAAATATTTGGTCAAGCGGACCACAAAACCTAATAAATTTCCCTTAATATTAATTGTGCCGTTGTTTTCTACACTATCGTACACATAATGACTATCTAAAGTTAATATTTTCTTCAATAAGCTTCGCTACATCCGGTTTATTACTGACAAATCAAAAAGTGCCTTTTTTGTTTACTAATATTACTAATAATATTAACGCAGCCTTTAATTAAATACTTATAAAGCAGCCTGAAGAGAAAAACAAGGTTTAAAACTCGAAAACGAGAAATATTTAATTAAATTAGGGGTTAAATTTGCTATCTGTGGTACACTTTCACGACTGTTGGGGAAAAACTCATTCACGTACAAAGCTCACATTACTGTCCTTATAATTAGTGCAGAAACAGTAGAGAGCTGCAGAGGTATAATCAAACGCCTTAAATAACGTAATGCTGATTACATACCTTCCAACTTCAAGTAGACAAGGCATATAGAGTGATGATTCGCAACTTGCACCAAAGTGTCCCACTAAATGAATTAACTGAAATGGGTCACTATGTAAGAAAAGTATCATTCGTCAGTGAAACATCCTATCTCAACGCAGGCATTGCCCCTGATCTTCGGGTACCTGGAGCCAACCCCAAACAATAAAAAAAATTTGATATTGAGACCCTCCGTTCCTCTAGGGTTAAAATCGAAGAACCACATAACAAAATCTGATAATACAGTATAAAAGGTGTCAATAGTACGGCCATGCCAGAAGATATTGTCAGCACGAACGGAAGTGTGTTAAATGTGCTGGTAATCACTTCAGTCAAGATTGCAGGAAGGAACCTACTTCGGCCGTTACATGTGCACTGTTCAATGGACAGCGTCCGGCCAACTATAAAGCATTCGTGCATAAAGCGCTTCAGCAAGAACCTCGCATCCACCTCATCAGCAATCATCCGTTTTCACACATTTTAGACCCATCAGCAGACCATCTCACTTCAGTAACAACGTATCTTCACCACTCAGTCATCAGTCTTCTCTCCTGTCCCCACTACTTCCACACCAGTCACACAAAACAATATCACTCTTGCTCCCTCAGGAGATATCACAAACCTACTGGGATCATTTTTAAATGATTTTAAATCACTAATCACGCCCTTAATATCCTTATTAACCACAGTTGTAAACAGTTCCTTTCCCAAACTCTCTAGTTAAATTGCCCTCATTCTACTTTCTCTTACCCTGCTCCTTTGGTACGCCAACTGACTACCAACCCGACGACATGAACAAAATACTGTCATGTGAAAAACGAAATGATGTAGCTTTGATAACAGAAACTTACATTATTGAGAGATCGCTATTTTACATCCCAGGCTAAAAACTTACACCACCTACACCCCCGATGGGACAGCCCATGGAAGGACAGCAATTCTCGTTCGCAACTCCCTATCTCACTTCCCAATACCCTACAACGTAACTCGCTCCCTCCCAGCAATCGCGATTTCACTATTATCGGAGGCATACTCTGTATCAGCTACTGTCCTCCTAACCAAACAAAAAACGAAAGCCAATTTTTATATTTTATTAATAGCCTTGGTCCCAGATTCATCGGTAGTGGTGACTTTTACGCGAAGCGCCCAAGATCGTGTATTGTCGCGAATCCGAGAGGTCGAAACTTTTACAATTTCTCCTTCCTGCCTCTCCTACCTCCTGTAGAACACGACCTAACCTGCTTGATTTTTTATTTGCTCCAACATAAGATCCGTCTTTACCGATACTTATACCTTAGACGATCTTTCTTCAGACCATAGCTCAGTCATTCTATCTCTTGATATTCATCCAAAAAAAACAACCACCTGGACCTACTATAATAAACGGACCAGTTAACTGGGCAATTATCGATGTTCTGTCGAAGACAAATTGAAATTAAATGTACTTTTAACGATCACAGCAACTGGACGGCGGTGTAGAAAAACGTCATACAACAAAGCATCTGGCAGCCGTCATACATGGCACCCAACGGACCAACTTCACCTTATAATCTACCACTATATTTAAGACAACTTATAACTCTAAAGCGACGAGCAAAAATCGGTTGGCAATGCTCCCGTTACCCCTTAGACAGAAAAATTATTCTTCGAGTTCCATTGATATTTTATCTTTCATCTCCTTTCTGGGCTATTACGGCCGGATTAGCGCAATGCTACTAAAAATACTACTCGCTCCGGTAACGTTCAAGTCTATTATCCTAAAGAGACGGAACGTAGAAGGGTTGATCTGAAAGGGAGTCTAACGAGGTTATTCCGTCCTCTCTTGTATATTCATAAAGCCATGATATTTTATCAGACTGTCCTACCGGGACGTGTAATAATTCAATTTAAATTTCGTGAAACGTGACACAGTTGTGTCAAAGAGAGTAAGGGATAAAAGGGACGGTCATTAATTAAACCATAATGGCTACGATGTGATTCTATTTTTATTTTCATGAACTTGTTTACCTTAAACTTTAATATTGATGTCGATTTATGTCGTTGTAAGCTTTTGCAGCGATTGAGGGAGAATGATGCCCATGATGCAATTCAAGTTGATCGGTAAAAGGATAACCCACTTTGAAAAAGTCTTTTCAAATTTGTAGTAGCAAAAAAGAATGGCACGTCTAATAGGACAACATTAATCATTCAAAATATTAAATTCATAATTTATATGAAAATGGACAATCAATACAAACTAGGCTAAAAGGGGGCGTCGGTGGCCGCAACAGTTTACCCACGGAAAAAAAACTAGGCTGAATTCCATACAATATTAAATCATAAATGTGTTGATAGAACATGAAAAAAATAAAATAAAAGCATAAAATATGATCTTACGCGACACTATCTTTATCAAGTTAACCGAGTGATAAGTGTCTATCTACTGTATAACGATTCAACATCATCCGTGCAAAAATAGAAAAAGAGATAGACATACATTCACAAACATACATTCATCTATATTCATATAACTACGCATTTTATAAAAATATTTATCGTAAATTCACCAAGAAATTAAATAAAACATTTAAACAAATAAATAAAATATGTATATGTATGCATTATATTACTATTATTATTATAAATCATGATTTTATTTTTTATAGATATTCAGTCCTACTATATTCCTTAATAGCAACTAATAAATTTGCCTCTGTTTGTGTCAAGGGCTTTCGTTTTTGATATGTTGTTTCTAATTTAATTTTTGTCTATTGTCATGCCTACATATTTAACTGTATTCTGAGAAAAAACTACTTTACCACTGATGATAATTAGTCTGTCTACTAATTTTCTAATTGAATGCCTATGAATCTATGATGATTTTATTTTTTNCCCACGTGAAAAAAACTAGGCTAAATTCCATACTCATGCAATATTAAATCATAAATGTGTTGATAGAACATGAAAAAAAGAAAGTAAAATCCTAAAATATGATCTTACGCGACACTATCTTTATCAAGTTAACCGAGAGATAAGTGTTTATTTATTTTATAACTATTCAACATCATCCGTGCAAAAATAGAAAATGATATAGACATACATTCACAAACATACATTCACCTATATTCATATAACTACGAAGTTTATAAAAATATTTATCGTACATTCACCAAGAAATTAAATAAAACATTTAAACAAATAAATAAAATATGGATTTGTATGCATTATATTACTAATAAATGTAAAATACCCAAAGTTGTATAACATTCATCCCTATAGATTTTCATATGTGATTATAAATCATGATTTTATTTTTTATAGATATTCAGTCCTAATACATTGCTTCATAGCAACTAATAAATTTGCCTCTGTTTGTGGCAAGGGCTTTCGTTTTTGACATGTTGTTTCTAATTTAATTTTTGTCTATTGTCGTGCCTACATATTTAACTGTACTCTGAGAAAAAACTACTTTACCACTGATGATGATGATTAGTCTGTCTACTAATTTTCTGATTGAATGCCTATGAATGTATGATGATTTTATTTTTTATAGATATTCAGTCCTACTATATTCCTTAATAGCAACTAATAAATTTCTCGGTATTTGAAGTCAAGGGCTTTCCTTTTTGATATGTTGTTTCTAATTTAATTTTTGTCTATTGTCATGCCTACATAGTTAACTTAATTCTGAGATGAAACTACTTTACCACTGAAGATGATTAGTCTGTCTACTAATTTTCTAGTTCTAAGTCTATGAAATTTACATGTACGGTAGTTTTTTGTCGTTTATTTGACATTTCAAGTTCCTGTCCAGTTATGGATGCTGTTGACAGCTAATTGCAGTCGGTTCAGGAATGCGTAGACACATTTTGACTGAGATGGCATCTGTGGTGCAGTTAATATTTTCAATATTACCAATCAACATCAGTAGCAGGGCATTGGTATACAGCAAATAAAGCACGAGGCCTAGGATGCTACCTTGTGGTACGCCAGCCTCGATTTCAAACAAATCAGAGTATTTATCTTGTCGTTTAATTTGGAATAGTCTTTCCGGAAAGTAGGAAGCCAAAAATTCAACATATCCTTTTGGAAATATTTTTTTCAACTTATGAATTAAACTTTCGTGCCAACGTTAGACAACGCTTGCACTATATCTAAGAATAAAGCTGACATATTAACATATATTTTTATATAACATATATTTTTATCTTCTTGAGCTTTGTTTATACTATCAGTGATTCTGCGTATCTGATCTTTGGTTGAGTACTTGGCTCTGAATCTTTACTGATAGCTATTTTTTACTTAATTAGGTGCATTAACGATTAAAGGGGATACGTTTAGACTTGATTCTGTTTTATTTTAATTTTTGGTTTAGATTGTAATCAAATTCTCATAACTTTTTTCTGACCAACAGACAGCAAACATGAGAGCATAAAGGAGAATAGTTTTTATTAAATTTTTTCAGGTTGTTAAAAAATTCCTTATTCTTTGAACAGAGAAGGAAGACTGTAGTAACATATTTCTAAGGAATGGGAAAAATACGGAAACAGTTTATTTCTATGAATTTAAATGTTGTTTGCCCGTGGGCTGGCTTGTTTCAATTAGTGATGAACAAAGGCTTTTATCTTCTGTGACAGGAACTTTGCGGAAATTGGTATCTCACCGGTAGCAGCTGTGTAAGTAATTAATCCATTAATTACTATTTAGTAATTACGAGTAAAACACTTCTCAACCTTATAAATTTGTTTACCAGTTGTTTCCCCCTCTTGGATACCGAGGTGTCTACAGCAATTCCCACCAGTTTCATTAGGCGTAATGGCTTTCGTTTCGTCGTGTTATATTGGGGCAAATCTGTGACGGTATAAAGTTTAATTAACTGGAAACAAATTAGCCAGGTCGAAATGTTTCATAAATTTGACTGTTTGCTATTGGTTTTTTTTTTTTTTTTTTTAAATTCTGGCATTCTTAAACATGCTTCTTTGTTTTAACTGAAATTGTTATTAACACATTTTACGCGAAACCTGGTGTTGTTTTTAGTTGAGCTAATGAAAAAGAAACACCAACGATAACAGTAACGAGTATAATGGAAATTAGCTTTAACGCGAGAAGTAATATAATTTCAGCGTGGGCGGTGGTTTTAATTAGCATTCATAAAATTTTTTAAAACGTGTTTTCATAACGTAGATCAGCCGGTTGAAAATTTATTGACAACTGAAACAAGCCAATCAATTTAGTAACCATTATTACAAATAATTAATTTTTATGTAAGGTATAGGTGGAGATAAAGAAGCTAGTGCCACGAGCGGGATTCGAACCCACGATCTTCGGCTAAATACGCCGCTGCTCTACCACTTGAGCTGTCGTGACGATGGTAGAGCAGCGGCGTATTTATCCGAAGGTCGTGGGTTCGAATCCCGATCGTGGCACTAGCTTTTTTATCTCAACCAATGCCATACATAAAAATTAATCAATTGAAACAAGTTGGTCAATCGGACCACGAAATATAATGGATATTATAACAAAGTTTAATTTTCTTTCTATAAAAGGTACGAGATAATTTTTCTTGAGGGTTGTACTTTTTTTTTGATAAGTTTAACTTACATGACAGAAAATATTTAAATTATTTTAATGACATAATTAGAAGAAAACTTACATGACAGAAAATATTTAATTTATTTTAACAACATAATTAGAATTCATCATATACTTGAAGGCATGTTAAGTTTGGTTAAAACTTGAGAAATATTAACTAATAATAAATTATGTTCTGTATATTTTTTGTTAATTATTCAACAAACTACTTCTAGATAATATAATTGTTATGGCAATGTCATCTTAATTTGACCACCTCACCGGTCTAAACATTTACAATTTGTTATTCAAGTAAAATGTCATTTTTATTTATTGTCAGATGAATATTTTTGTCCTGAATTGCAACGGAATGATCATCACAGGTTTTTTCTTAGACAAAAATCAGTTTTTCCCTGTGCGAAAGAAAACATTCCATTGAAAATTCTTGAAAGTTTAGAGCTTGTCATGAGCGAAGGATTGTTAATAGAAGTTTTTGTCCAAACATGGGATAAGTGTTGTTTAATGTTAAAAATTTAATACAAGAAGACACAAATATATCTTTATTTAGCCTGGCATTATTTCTTCTTTCTTATCAAAGTTTAAACGGTGGGATGAATTCTGGAAGAAACTTTGGCACATCAAATTGTTTGGCAGTCGCTTTGTTTACCAGGGTTTCCCTCGCCGCCCACTTTTGTTTACCCCTTTGAAAACATACTTGCAATGTTATCTTGGCGGAGGTTTTATCCCTTTGTACCGGTATAAATAAGCCGTTCTTATTAAAAATTCCTTATTACAAGACACGTGATGATAAGAGGAGTGGGTGTTTGAATTGTTTTCGGATTCGGCAATTAATTCACAATTGAATAGGGCGTCGTCGGCGATGAATAAATGGATGAGGAGGATCACAATATCGCGACAAGGGGTTCGATTGTTAATACAAAAGGATATTGGCGTATTTATTGATAACAAACAACCTACTACTTTCTATTAAATTTTCAGATAATATGCTGGAATACGATATATTCATATTATATAAAAAATTTTTGCAATATAAATATTTTTAAGTCTCGCAGATCTTACTTGTTCGTTTTAAAACTCATCCTGACTCATTAAAGCATGACTAAATAAAATTTAGTGATAATAAGTTACTAAAACGTTGTTTCCTGAATTATGCGCAGGTTATCATCATATCAACACGATAATAAGTTTTAGAGAATTTCCATTTTTCCGTCCAGCTAGCTACCTATTGTCAGCGTTTAAGTCTTTACAGTAAGACAA
Organism: Cimex lectularius; assembly: GCF_000648675.2. Classification (NCBI taxonomy): domain Eukaryota; kingdom Metazoa; phylum Arthropoda; class Insecta; order Hemiptera; family Cimicidae; genus Cimex; species Cimex lectularius. The sequence continues at coordinate 379,070 of NW_019392926.1, read as the reverse complement.
ATTAAGCGCTTGAATTGTTGACCTTTTAAATAAAATCATATTAACCCTGATGCTCTGTGAGGACACTCTCATGCTCATTCAGACGAACTATGCTTCAAATTGCAATAAACTATTCTTTTTATGTAAGGTTTTTGGCCGAAATGAAAAAGCTACTGCCACGAGCGGGATTCGAAACCGAAAAATGTAAATATAATGGACTTAATAAGTAAAACGAAGTATAACTTTACTACCACCTCCCCGCTAATATAATATAATAATTATTAGATTCATACCCACGACCTTCGGCTGCTCTACCACTTGAGCTATCGTGACTTCGATCCACTCGGCACTAACTACCCATCTCAACCCCACCTGAAATATGGCAAAAAGGAGGGAAAATTGAAAAGGTGAGGTTGAGATGGGAATTTAGTGCCCCAGTGGACCGATAGCTCTAGTGGTAGAGCAGGGGCGTATCTAGCCGAAGGTCGTGGGTTCGAATCCCGCTTGTGACACTGACTTCTTTATCTCAACTAAAAACTTTAATTAATTGAAAGATATTAATTGGTCAAGCGGACCACGAAAACTAGTGAATTTAATAATAACTAGAGTTGATCTTCCTTTTCATTCACGTTACTGATAAGAAACCAATAATCTTTATTCTTGTTAACTAACCTTTTTTTTTTTTTGGTAAACAGCTATAGCTATAGTCGGCACTACTCTGCATTTTGCCATTTGCAGTGTTTTTTCTTTCACATATATTACACCAGGTCGATGGATTTCAGTCCCTTTAATAGGCGTTTTACCATTTTCGTACTGGGTCGGTCGTGGGTTCGAATCCCGCTAATAATGAATTTTCAAAATGTACGACTACACTCTAATATGTTATTTAAACTATTTACAGACTCCATTGTAAGTAACGCTCTTGCTGGCCTTAAAAATCGTAACAAACAACATGCTATCAGGCCCAAAGACTGTTTTTATGAGGGTGGCATGCCTAATAAGCTACCTGTAGAGAGCCAACTTCTGGCATTACTCAACCGAGTGTGACACTGTAACCGACCTTTCTCTACAAGTGGTACACCTGGACGGAACTTACAACTTGCGCTACTATTGAACCATTTCACACGTGTCCAAAAGTCTTTCAATACATCGGTTGTAGGTTGAGATGGAGAGTTGGTATCCGAGAGGATTGAAGTCACGATAGCTCAGTGGTATTTAGCCGAAGGTCGTGGGTTCGAATCCCGTTCGTGACACTGACTTTTTTCTCAACCAAGACCTTTCATAGAAAGAATAATTAATTGAAAGAAGTAATTGTGCAATTGCCCACTAAAACATAAATGTATATTTAATGTTAATCCATATATGTATTTAGTACTTTCAATTGACCGTAATAATTATTTTAATTAATTATATTTTTCACCTCAACCAAGACATCAATATAAAAAGTATAATTAATTAAAACATATATCTAATCTAAGGCAAGACTACAGGTACAATATTTCATTTAAATTCCTCCCTAATAAATACATTCATAGAAAATGGAACCTTTCAAACAGTATGTACTGTTAAAAAAGAATTAGCCAACTTCTCCTTTCATGGCCATCTCCTTCGTTCCCAATTACTTTAAAAACATAGCAGTGACTAAACTAGTTTGGTGGTTCAGTAAGGTTCTATATATTCTGGCACTGGTCTACCCACACAAACTCAAACTCTTACGCTTTTAAATATATTCATTCAATAAGAGATAACCACGGGGAAACTGGCCATCAAAGGCGATCATCTGCTTCAGATAATCAATTTTCTCGCTGCCACCACTGTCGTATTTTCGACGTTCATTCTGATTCGTGGTTACGCCAAGCTTTCCTGTGTACGACGATAATTGTACACACTGTACTGCACTGAGGGCATATCCTCTTGCTCTTTTTTAAAAAAGAGATGGCAATATTTCAGCTTGGTGTGGCCTATCCTCAATCGAGTCATCACTGTTCTCTTTTGTCTGTCAACCTTCTTCATGACCGCTCGGTTTGACCATTCATTTTATTTACCTTAATTTGTCGACCATTACAGTCCAGTTGTTCTCTCTCTCTCTCTCTCTCTCTCTCTCTCTCTCTCTCTCTCTCTCTCTCTCTGTCTCTCTGTCTCTCTCTCTGTCTCTGTCTCTTTATCTCTCTCTCTCTCTCTGTCTCTCTCTCTCTCTCTGTCTCTCTGTCTCTCTGTCTCTCTCTCTGTCTCAGTCTCTTTATCTCTCTCTCTCTCTCTCTCTCTCTCTCTCTCTCTCTCTCTCTCTTGTTAAAAACAAATTTTTTACATAAATTTTTAGGAAAACCAGAACACTGAATCTTTGCTTATCGTTTGGCAGCTCGGCTTTCTCGTTGATTTCTACGCCGATGTAGCAAGGAATCCGAGCAATAATGATTTTTTTCTCTCACACATTTTGTTTGTAATTCCAGAATTACTGGTCTATGGAGACAATATTACCTGTGAAGATAACATTTGTTGTTTCTTCCAAACGAATCAGTTCCAAACTACTTATATTTCTCACGTTTTCGAACGAGAAACACTACAAATGTCAAATTTGGTGTTCACAAATTATCTTCAAGTTTAGTTACAGTTAGTGATTAAATACAATTATTATCAAATTTTTCGTTAAATTGTCAAAAGTTTGTGTCATCCGGGACTCGTCTAAATGAAACTTTCATCAAATCAGGCATACCTGAAAAGTCAGGAGAGTTGAAACTGATAAAACCAAGTAAAACTTTACAATACTGCATTGTTTTATTTTTGATTAGAAAGTTTTCTACTGAGTAAATAGCGCAATTAATTTTTTTAATTACAATTATTACTTTCCCTCGCTGGTTTGGTCGGGAGTGCAGACCAAAAGAACCGTAATGGTCGAATTACCGATTCGCCTTCCTACATCCAGATGAAGCCATTTCCCACTGTAATAAATGTGTTGAAATTTAAACATAAATTATTCAGCGCATCTTTATTTTTTTTTTAATCTGAGTCTTTATATATGTTCGTCGTTTTATACAAATTATGTAATGGTGTTTGAACTTAATTTTTAAGACAAGACCAAAAATATGTTTTACGAGTCAAATGTAGCAAGAAGTATTTTTCACTTGACTTTTTTAAGCTTTTCATCTTTATTTGCTGTATTGTTTTCGATTACTTTCGGACAGACACTTGAAGAAGGACAAGTGGAGCAGGCCAAAGCCCGATTAAAATCGTTCCCACAGAGCTGAGGGATCATCCCTCCTCAAGCCGGCTTCTAGCTGACGTTTTAACAGGAAAATAAAAAATCCTCGTATTATCTAAAAACGCTATTTAACGAGCATAAACAAAAGGTTGAAGCATAATTCTTCGGCCGACGGGTTGAGAATGTTCATTGCGCCTCGTCGCAAGCAAGCCGGACTCAGCTTTGTTCGGCTCAGGCCGGATAATTTGATCAGTTCCGACCTCCAAGTAATTCGGTGTCGTAGCAAAGTTGACATGGTAACAAAGTTGTCTTGAGTAGAAAGCAAATTGATAGGTCGTGGTTGAAAAGCTAAAGCAGCGCCTCAATTAATTAATTCAGTTAACTCAAGTATATTCAGAGATTCACAAGCGACCCTACACTCCCTCATTAAAAGGCAAATATGAAATCAAGTTTTACCAACTTCTTGCAATAACATATTTCTTTTACCACCATGGAAAAAAACGTTTTATACGAATAAATAAAAATACGATAAAAAGAGATGAGGCAAAAGTGTAAAAAATATATTTTTTAACACTTTTTGAAAAATTATTAAAAACAAAAGAAAAGCAATACGAGATTTTTTTGCGTTCCCATGCTATTGTATGAGCAATTACATATGTATTATCAGTGCTATTACGTACTTACTACATAACTTAATTTAATAGTTGTTAAGTTTTATTGTAATACGCATCGAAAGGTTTATTCTTACTATACTTTTTTGCCAATAGCATTCACAGGAGAATAAAAACACCTCTAAAGTTAAAGGTTAACGCAGCCAAACGAGAATCCCTCCTTAAACTGGTTATTTTGTGTGGAAATGTTATTTTGAGATAGTGACCTAAAACGATAAATTGTTTAATACATTAACAATATTTTTGTTCTTCACGTAACTCCCCAACAATAAATACTGCGTTCTCTCCTTTTTAAAAAGATAGTTCCTACTCACACTTGTTTTGAAACGATACGGATTTCGAGCATTTAGCTCTTCGTCAGGTTGAAGAGTTCAACAACCACGTCTCTCGAGATGAATTGCAAAAGTGAACCCGCCAATACCCAACGCGACGTACCAATGAGAATCTGGTTTTTAATGCCGCCACATTGAGTTCATTTTTGCAATTCATGCCGAGAGACGTGGTTGTAAAACTCCTTCAAGATCGAAATCCGGATCGTTGCAAAACAACTTACTGTGAGTAGGTAAACTATCTTTTTAAAAAGGATTGAACACCGCACTCACTCCACCATTCTTCATTTCTATCAACGTTCTCTTTCCCCCATTTGGAGTCGTTAAGGATTACCTCCTTTAGGCTTAAAAATGTATCTATTGTGTCCAACCTGTACTACTGGGATTTCTCGAAACATTTTTTTCTTCAATCAAGAAGAATTTTTTTGTAGGAGCATGGTAGTAGAACTATAGCACAGGGCTGTCCTTCCTAGGTACCATATTTTTTACCTAGCTATTTATTACAGGGCAATTGTGTAGGATTTGTTCTGTTTTCTCTCTCTTTCTTTCTCTGCGACAGGAGGTCTGGCCATCTTAGCTTTTTGTCTTCACATACCAACGTTCCGATCTTTATTGAAATCATCTTCAGGGCTGAGATTTAGAAACCTTGTTTAAATTTTACAAATGCATGTTGCAAATGAAAAAAGAATGAAGTTATACAATTCTAGAAAATTTTAGATTCAATCAAAGTATTCGTACTTACTCAAAATGTTTGTTTCCCGTGAAGACGTGTCATTTTTGTGTGTGGTATTGAGAGAGTCAGTGAGATATTGCTGTTTTATATATATTAACGTTGGATTTTGAAGGGTGGGTAAAGAAGTCTGGATAAAAAGACATTTTTATATGAGGACCCGGCTTCTTTGAGGCGAAAGGAGCCGACAATGGGAAAATGTGGGTAATGCTTCGGCCAGATTATCCTTTCAGGATTATATAGACGAATCAATCAGCAGCAATGTTTATAAATCCTAGGCCCTGAAGATGATCTCAATAAAGATCGAAACGTTGGCATGATAAAGAAAATGTTTTTTTCTAAAACCTACTTCACACTGGAACGCATGATCTCCAAATAATCATACAGTAAAATAATGATTGAACCCATAATTTGTTAAAACTAAAACGAACATCTTAAATAACTGAAAATATTTGTAAATAAATCATTAAAACCACAACAAACTATGCGTTAAATTAATAACTGCATTAAAGTATAATATCAGAAACTATGTAACTAAAAATTTAAATGAACAATAGTTTTTCTAAAAACAAAAGAAAAGGAAGATCATGCGATTTCTTTACATTCCCATGTTATTGTATGTGCAATCACATACCTACTATCCATGCTATTACATACCTACTACTTACATGCAATTCATTTTATTGTATTCATTGAGTACCATAGGTCTTAATTCTTGTTTAAAAAAATTATTTAAGTTACTGATTTGTTTCTGGCATGAGAAAGTAAGTAAGAGCCATAGCTTATTTTCTAAGGATACTTCATTTGAAAGATGCTGACATAGGTAATTGTCTCTTACCCTATTTACTGAACGGATCAGAAAGATTTGCAACAAATTTCGTTTTAATATAAATTACACTTGATTCATACAATGTTGCTATTTATTGAATAAGCATTTCCATAGATAAAAAATCTCATGTCTTCTCTGGAAAATCTTAATTGCCTGATTAGGGATCATTTAAATCAAGAAAATCAAAATCCATTATTCTGAAAAACCATCTAATTGACAAAAACCATCTCTCAAGGCCTTAGGCGTTATTTGTTTTTGAAGTGCTCGTATTAAAATCGTAGCTTCTTTTGATCAATCTTCTGTGGCAGTGACAAACCTTATTCCACCATTAAACGATCTGTTCTATAGTTCTAATAGATTAAATTTAAATTCCATCCTGATGAATGGTTGGGAGAAATTACAGGCAGTTGTTTAAAAAAAATTCAATTCAACTTAGGAGATCTTCTCGAGATGTACGATAACCCCGATTTCTGAGGAGAACAAAGTTGAAGCTGCAACAACAGATTCACAAAGCTTTATTTTGCACTTCATTTAGTCAGACCCACCCTTAACGAGAATCTCCTTACCTTTTCCAAGCGCTTCATTTTTGAAAGGGTTATATGCTTTATTAAAATTCCCATTAATGTCTTTACAGTTCCTGCTACAAAATAGAACTTGGAACATGTGTCAACGCTTAACTTTTAGCTAGCATGGTTGCTGCCCAACTTCCTAAACGTCCCTTAATATTATTGATAAATTTTTTTGACGTTTGAATACTAACTCTACTTTAGTCCAATTAACCTTTTGTTCCCGTTGATAGTAGAGACTACAACGTTTGATTTCATTCAAGTTTTAAAAGGTATCAAAAAATTACACCCATGAAACAGCTTAATTGACATTTGCTCACGACTTTGGCATGTTTTATTCGTGACTGACACAAAATCGCTTTGCATGAGAGGTGAATTATCAATGCTATTATCTTTCATAATGCAGTATATTCTATTTATTCTCTGGTAAATATCGAGAGAAAAAAAAGTGGGTGCTATATAATAATAGAAAGGGAATTGTAGTACGTAAAAGAAAGGTTCGATTCTGGGTATCCCATTCGTCCAGATAAATGTAGCTATCAAGAGGGCACCGGTTTGTTTCAGTGAATAGAAATTGAGCCTTTCTCCCTAAAAAATTATTTCACTTCAGCTGAGCCATCCCACCTCACTCGTCATTTTCGCTTTATATGCCGTCTTCAAATTTCCATATGACATGGGCAAACACAAATTATTCAAAGGCATTTACTGGTGAAGTAAGAACACCATACCCGTATTTATTCGGATGAGAAAAAATAGACTTACGTAAATAACAGTAACAGAAAAGGCGCTGAAACGTTGTTAACAATTGAATATAGTGAACCTAAAATTTATAATCTTTTAATTATTTCACTAATTGAAGTCTATTCAATGGGTCGTTCTAGCCTGAGGTGTACTTTTATGATTTTTGTGCAAATCCTTAGATTTTAATTCCAAACGGTTGAGAATCCTTCACTATGAAAAGAATTTATCTATATGTACTAATTATGGTAAAATAGTTTATGAGATTCTAAACGAGTATTTTTTAAATTTGAGAATATTCTTTAAAAACTTTTAGTTAGCTGATTAGGCTTATATCATGTTAAATTAGTATTATAAAAAATTAAGGTTTTTAGTTGAGATAAAAAAGTCAATGGCACGAGCGGGATTCGAACCCACGATCTTCGGCTAGATACGCCGCTGCTCTGCCCCTTGAGCTATCGTGACCTCGATCCACTCGGACACTAACTTCCCATCTCAACCCCACCTTTTGAATTTTCCCTCCTTTTTGCCAGGTGGGGTTGAGATGGGAAGTTAGTGTCCGAGTGGGTCGAGGTCACGATAGATCAAGTGGTAGAGCAACATTACCGATGTAATTATTGTATGTATGTATTACATCGGTCTTACATCCCAATATCTGGACAAGAGAGTAAAGCAACATATCTATGATTGCAAAAAACCCAAGCAAAATCCTACAGCACTCGCTACCCACCATTTTGAACACCAACACAATTTCGACTTCAAAAATCCAAAAATATTACATACAGAACAAAACAAACATAAACGTAATTTCTTAGAAATGGTTATATCAACAGAGATAAACACAGCATCAATTACAGAAAAGATACATGTAAACTCAGTCGCAGCTACGCCAATATCATTAATCAAATTCCATATAGATAACATACATATATCATTACATTACATTTGACACATCAAATATTTTTCATAGTCTAATTGTCCAACAATTTAGCTTTCCTTTTCCTGTTTATCCCTTTCTATATAATCCTGGAAAGCTAATCTGGCCGATCCATTACCAACACATTGTTTCCCTTCGGCGGCTCTTCTCACCTCAACGAAGCCGACGCCTTATACAAAAATGACTTTTTTCTATACCGACTTCCTTCCCCACCGCTTCAAAATCCAACGTTTATAAACATAAAAAAGCAAAATCTCACTGGCACTCTCAACATGACACGCAAGAATGGCACAATTACACAGAAGACAAACACTTTGAGTGAGTAGAAATACTTTGATTGAATATAAAAAATATATTTTGCATTGAATAAATTCACTTTTTCACATCCTAAATATATTTGTTAAATGTAAACAATGTTTGTAAATCCCAGGCCTTGAAGATGATCTCAATAAAGACCGAAACGTTGGCACGGTAAAGAAAATGTTTTTCTGAAACCTACATCACACCAGACCCCATCTCAGAATTCTGAGTAATTATCGATTAACGGTCACTAATCACCACACATTTAAAATAAGTAATCATACTTGTTTCGGTTTTGGTGGTTCAATTTGTATGTTACACAAACATTATTTATTTTCCAATTTTTCTCTACATGTTCATATAATATGAGAATTGTATATGATTTTTAGAATTGTTTTGGCACAAAATGTAACTAAAAGTTTTCTTATAGAATTTTCCATCTTTTTTCGGCCTCAATCTTTATAGATAACGGCCCGCACTTTATGTTATGCAATTACATACAGCTTGTATAACCAAATTCTCGTCAAGACCCGTCGTTGACCGCTGTCAGTGCACGCTGTTCGAATGTTAATGGAGGCCAGAATAGGAAAACTTCAGGAGTGGGCTTAATGACTGCAAAGTTGAATTTAATGGATGGGAGTTGCCCCGAGTCGTAGCTTCCGGTTAAAAAAAGAGTAAGGGGGGGAAGTTATCGATCAGATTATTAACGGCTTTATCCCAAGGGTGCAAGCATAGCTACTGTCAATCAATTGTCGACCCTCCTTGTTTTTTAGAAACCTAATTTCCGCCGGGACTTGAGGTCAAGAAGTTATAACCGACAGATTCATTGGTTATTCCCTTGTAAGTGTTGCCTTATCTGAAGAACATTAACCTTTTCTTTTCAACCCTTTTCTTAGGTATTCTTATTTTATTTTATCAAGTCATACGTTTTGTACGGATTGATAGAAATTTTTGTATTTTCAAACGATATAATTAATTATAACTAATAGTTAATTAATTATTGTACATACTAGTAGATTTACAGTTAAATAAGACTAAAATGGGATAATGTTTTTCTTGTGAAATTGAAATATGTTACAGAGCATTTATTAGGACGTATAGTTGTTAATTGAGGCTTTTGATTTTATGACAAAAACTCTTGGAAATAAAAATAAAGTCATAGGGATGGATCTCTCTTCTGGATGGTTCTGTAGATTATGCAGTTTTACTAAAAAAATTTAAAATACTTTTAAATATTAGTGTCAAAAGGAGCAGGTTATAATTTGGTTAATTAATATTTTTATATAGGTCTCCAAAAACGAAAATAAGCCAATACCCAATTATAATATTTCTGGTATTGCATGGGATATTTATTGTTTTGGGGCCTGTACTATTATTAATTGTTATTAACGATTTTTTATAACTAAATTTTTTCTGGTAATTTTTTTGGATTCGCTGATGGTAGAGCTATAGTTTTTTGTGCCAAGAATTATGATGTTATACTAAAAAATATTAATGACGAAATGATAGTAGTTAAAAATTGTTAGATAGTACTTTCTTGCTTTTAAACATATTTAAAACTAAAATAATTCATTTTAGCCTTTTAAATCAAAATGACTAAAAAGAAAATACAGTATTACATTCTTGTGAAAATACATTTAATTGTAATTGGCTGATTATACCCTTTCCCTATCAAGTAAATATGTGGGAATAATTTTTGATAATAAACATAAATTTAGGTTTCATATTCCTGCTTTGGCAAGAAAGTTAAAAAATTATTGTAGAAATTTAAAATTTTAAGAATTATTCTTCAGCCAGATTTAATGAGACTCGTTTATTTTGTGTAAGCACACGCCTTGATAATATGTAGTAACTAGTTTGGGGAAGTACCATAAAATCTACAATTTCTCTAATAATTATTGCTCAAAATGCTATAACAAACTTGTAAGACTCCTACACAAAATACTAATATAGAAGATACGACACAAAGCAACTTTATATTGGTTTTACAGTATTTAAAGTCAAACTATTTTTTTATGTATTCATGTCTTCGCATTTATTCCCATAAACATTTCCGTATTATAGACTTCAAGTACAAGAACAAAATTTACTCCTTAAAAAAATTATTCTACCTCAAGTAATATAGCATTAAGATTCATTCGTCATAAAAAATTGATATAATTTCTTTTTCTTATGATGAATTTAAATTGAATCTTTTTAATATATATATAATGGAAGAAGAGAAATTTTAATGAAAAACGTATTAATTAAATAAATATTTCAAACGTTACATAAAATGACAATAGTCAAATTGTATATGTACTGCTACCAATAATTTATTTGAATTTGTTTCTATCTGTTTTTGTTTATCTTAGGGAAAGCATAAAACTAATGGTGAGCTCTTGCTATCAAGCACAAATTAAACTTACTGAAAGCAGGTATTAATTATACATTCCATTACATTATTTTGCCGTCCACTATAATTTAATTTTTATTCTCAAAATAATGTATTTAAAGTACAGCAAATAAATTCACTTTTTTATTGGGGTTTGTCATTGTTGTTCACCGTTGTGTTCAGAAGGTTGACTATTTTGATCAGTAATTATCAGCAATAACAATAAATTACTCATTTTTCGTTAGAGAGATGATTCGGATCATTGTTTTCCCATGTCATGTAGTGTCCCTTCCGTACGTTCTAAATTGCGTCGCAAATGGCCCATATAGCAACTTGTCAGTAAGGTTAATTTATTTTTATCTGTGTGATGTTTAGTGACCGTTAGGCAATGATTATCCAGGGATCGTGAGATGAGGTCTGGTGTGACGTAGGTTTTAGAAAAACATTTTCTTTATCGTACCAACGTTTTGACCTTTGTAATGTGATGTAAAAAAATGAATTTATACAATACTAGAAAATTTTAGATTAAAAAAATATGAATTTATACAAAGCTAGAAAATTATAGATTAAAAAAATGAATTTATACAATGCTAGAAAATTTTAGATTAAAAAAATATGATTTTATACAATGCTAGAAAATTTTAGCTTAAAGAAAGAATTTATACAACAAACAAAATGAATTTATACAATGCTAGAAAATTTTAGATTAAAAAATATGATTTTATACAATGGTAGAAAATTTTACATTAAAAAAGAATTTATACAATGATAGAAAATTTTAGATTCAATCAAAGTATTTGTACTCACTCAAAGAGTTTATTTTCCGTGTAGATGTGCCATTCTCGTCTACCGTGTTGAGTGAGATATTGATGTTTTGTGTTTATATACGTTGTATTTTGAAGGGTTGAATTTTATTTTTATCCCTGTAAAAAGATACACAATTTCATCGAAAATAATAATAGAATGTAATATTGCACAAACTAAATGATATGAGAACAAGCCTAGAGAATTCTATATACTTTTTAAATTTTTCTGTGCCCATTTCTGAATGTATAAACTTTTTGAAAAATTTAAAAAGGAGTTTTCTTCTTTTAAAAAAACGTAGTTTAATATACATTATTGAAAACCTAAATTACTTTTAAATTAATTTAATTCGTAAAATTCCCAACGAGTCATCGTTTATTTTCTAAACACAATGTCTAAAAACAGTACTTTTCCCGAAATGAAATTACAGGAGTAAATATTATTTCATAACAGCTTCGAGGCAAATTTCAGGGTTAATTTTCACTCGATTTGCAAGTGAAGTAATTAACTTATAACCGTTAATTTGCCACCAGTGGTTTCATAATTCAATTAGATTTCTAGTGAAACGTAGCGGCCCATAGACGGTCAATATTATTGTACAATATAGACTGCACAATAATTTGACGGTTGCCCCTTAACTTTCAATAATATTGTACAAAATTTTGTTTGCGCAATGAACTTGAATAGTTTGAAGGCGATATTGAAATTTGTGCAATATTTTGATCTTGATACTTCACAAACTGACTGATATTGCGCAATAATGTCAACAGACGGTGCAATATTTTCCAGGTTGTACAATATATTTTCAACTTTTCGTCAATCGTGCAATTTATTGCACAAACTTTCAATATCTACGCACGATAAATTAAATTGCACAACCCAAAATATTGTGCAATAATATTGATCGTCTATGGGCCGCTTAAAATAATAAACAGGTTGACGGTGTCAACAATGTCGCAAAATTGTTCTCAATATTTTACGATTGTTATTTGGAAAATGCCAGTTGTTTTATTTGCGGGTTTTTGATACTTATTTTATAGATCTTGGAATAAATAGGCTTCATATTAAATACATTTTGTAAAAAATTATAATTTGTTTAAACTTTTCTTCGGTTAAAGGAGAATAAATTCAATCATATGAGGATAAATAATTAATAAATAAAATCGTAAAATAGGGGGCTCTTGTGGTCTCTTCCCAGCACATCGCCTTGTTTCTTCAAATGAAATATAAAAAGTATAACCACCAGTGATGACAGTCTTAGGGTTCTCAAACCATTAGTTGAGGAATACAAGCATGCCATTATTTTTATTATTTATTTTTTATCTTGTCTCACTATGGTTTTGAACTTTAGGTTGAAAGAATGTGCGTTTAGCACCATATAAGTAAAGGAATTTCAACCATCATATTAACCCATAATAATTCATGGTTCATCATAATAACTCTATGATCTTTGTGCCAAAGAAGTCGCATTGTCCGGTAATCTTAGACAATAAAAAACAAATGTGCTTGTGTAGGGTGTCGATTTAGGTTTGGAGAAGAGGAAAACCCAACGGTGTATCAGCAATGTTGTACCAGATAGGCCACGATTACGATTTTACGAATTCCCGGCAAATTGGAATTGCCGGTTGAGTGCGTGAAGTGATAGACTCAACTCTGCACATTTGTGTATATATGTACATGTATGAGTAGATTTGAGCTTATATAAATCAGTAATTCAGTTGATCACTTGCTATCATTTAACCAAACCGCCTTTTTCCTTTTCGACCCGTTCTGCGTAGACCAGGACCGACGTCTTTCATAACCTGCCACAGTTTGACAGAGTTATTTCTATTTAAACGAGCACAACGATTTCTCCAATCTCCTTTCACTGTATTTCAAATTAATAGTTTTATCTCCGCACGGCGTACAGGTTGGGTAACGTCATGGGTCGGCTTCTTTGGCCACCCTGTGTCCTTCTTTGTTCCCGTCTATTCGTACATGTCCGGGAACTCATGCCAGCACGATCAACTGAGTCAGTCCCATTTAACTGTTCTTTTCAATCGTTAAATCGATTATATATAAATGCTGATTTGTTTTACATGGTTTACACTTAACAAATTAGATAATAATATAAGCCTTTTTTGCAGGATATATAAAGAAGCGGTGAGGCAGCGGAAAGCCTTATCACGTACTTCCAGCAATATAATTTTAAATAGTATACACCAGCATAGAAGAGGACATCCTCACTACACTCCCAGGCTGCTGCCGCCTGCCGCAGACGGCGATTTGTCGCCAGCGACGCTGTCCTCGGATCCAGACAGCAGGAATTCCTCGGCCGCCAGCAACACGCCACTTCCAGTGAAAAAGTCGCAAATCAACAGCAACGGTGAGTTCATTTTACTCGTTTTCGTCGGGTCGATGGGTTTAATTTTAATTCAGGCCACGTAAGCCCCGGTTTGATGAGTACTATCTCAGATCGGCATTGCCCTCGAGCAATAGTTCACCTGCTATCTGGATGTAGGCTTGATAATATTATCTTCTAAGCTATTTTTGAACAAGATTGCTTGCACGTTTTAAGTTCAGGTCTTACAGATTAGGACATAAATAAAATTTGAAACGAAATGTAAGTGATTAGTGTAGGTTGTCTGTGCTTTCTTTATATTGTTAAAATTAAAAAATATATAAATCAACACCATCTTTTTATTTATATTTTTTCATTTATGACATCCAAATTATTCTATAGAAAAATAATTATATTATTTCTTATCGTAACTGACCGACACAGATCGCCTGAATAGAGCTATATATTCACGCAGATTTAAATTTCACCCTACGCTTTCTTTAAATATGCTCCTCCCTGAAGAGGAATGAAACGTAACCAGAATAGAATGTTCCTACCAAGTGATTAATTCAATTAATTAATCTTTTATGTAAGGTATTGGTTGAGATAAAAACGTCAGTGTCACGAGCGGGATTCGAACCCACGACCTTCGGCTAAATACACATTCGATCCACTCGGACACTAACTTACCATCTTATCCCATCCTTTCGAATTTTCCTCCCTTTTTGCCATCTTGCAAATGTAGTGCAACCACTTTGCAAGTTCCGTCTTTGAAATAAATGATTATTTGGAGATCTATTGTGACGTAAAAAAGGTTTTATAAAAACATTTTCTTTATCATGCCAACGTTTCGATCTTTATTGAAATCAACGGCAGGGCTCAAAGTGTTTGTTTTCCGTGTAGATGTGTTGAGAGTGCCCCCATAAATAACAATTAAAATAAGTCGAAACCATGGTAAGCCATTAAAATTATCTTGAATTAAACTTTCAATCTTAACATGCTAATAATTGAGAGTATTGCATTTTATTTCATGTTCTGTTAATTGATCTTGTGATTTGTAAACAGCTTCGTTTCCATGATGTATATAAACATATACAATAATTATGCTTTTTAAAATGAATCTACCGAAATGGTTTAATTGACTTAAAAAGCTATAAACACAAATATAGAATTCTCCACAAAGAGGCTCTTTCGTGATGATAATCTGTAAAGGTTTATCTTTCAATTTAACGTAATTATCACAATCGTTATTTTATTATTTCAGTTGACCTTAACCTCTAATTGATCTGCCAATTTGATAGTCATTTTTATAAATCGATTAGTTGCTCATCATTTACGTTATTCAATCGAATCGAACTAAGCACAGTTTTTAACCGTTTTAGCCTCCGTACGGATTAAGAAATAATACAATTTTTTTAGCTATCAATCAGTGAGAGGTTTTTCCAGTGTGCTTAATAGTAGCATTTGTAGAAATATTGAAATTTTCAATAGAATCAAAACGACACACAAGAATGACACATCTACATGGAAACACATCTATGAGCCCTGAAGATGATCTCAATAAAGATTGAAACGTAGGCACGATAAAGAAAATGTTTTTCTAAAACCTACGTCACACCAGAACGCACTTCACGATCTCCAAATTATCATTGACTAACGGTCACTAAACACCACAAACTTTGAAATAAGGTGAGTTAAGATAAAAATCAATTTTAATAAGAACCTAAAGAATAGAGTAACAGTAACAATATTTTACATTTAATCAAGGGTTTTAGTTGAGATAAAAAAGTTAATGGCACGAGCGGGATTCGAACCCACGATCTTCTGCTAGATACGCCGCTGCTCTACCACTTGAGCTATCGTGACCTCGATCCACTCGGACACCAACTTCCCATCTCAACCACACCTTTTGAATTTTCCCTCCTTGAGATGGGAAGTTGGTGTCCGAGTGGATCGAGGTCACGATAGCTCAAGTGGTAGAGCAGCGGCGTATCTAGCCGAAGATCCGTGTGTTCGAATCCCGCTCGTGCCATTGACTTTTTTATCTCAACTAAAAACCTTAATTAATTGTAAGATATTACTTGGTCAAGCGGACCATGAAACTAACTAATTTAATAAGTAACAATATTATTATTCTTTTTTTGTTTAGAATGGATTATATAAAGTTGACTAGATTAAAATAAACACTAGGTCGCTAGATCTTCCAATTATCACATGTGAAAAGTTTTTCCAACATCCCCTATACCGTTTCTGCCCGAGATGTTAATATGTTGCAGAAATATATAGCGGCTCGATCTTTTTGACACTTCACAGTTCAAGCGAGCGGAAAAAAGGAAATGGCGTGTTCCGAATGGGAAAATTCCAAGTCCCTGGCTAATCGGATGAACGGTAGAAGTAATTTGAGACGACACATAGGTTGGGTGAAAATGGGGGCGGATGTAAGACGTCGACTTTGCCACCTTCCCTTTTAAATTTTATTTCAATCCGTTTCATCCTAAATGATTCATATTCGCACATTTCACTCTATTTCAACAAAATATGTTATAAATAAAATGTTACCTTTATTTTAATATGTACTGGGACTTTCTCATCGATTCCTCATCTTAATCATTTTCCGGTTAATTAGTCTAAGTTTCTTTCCGTTTTTAACTGTTTTAAACAAAATTATAAATGTTTATTTATTAAATCAGAAAGATCGAGAAAATGATCAGGGTAGTCAAATAAATTGTTAATACTAAGCAGATTAGTATAGTGTTCTTTTTAACTTTTTTTGTATTATTTTTCCAATAAGGACATCGATGCGTAAACATATGGCTAGTTGTTTTTTCCAAAATAGTATCACTTTAATAGCCAACTTCCAAGTACCATTAAATTTGTCTTACAAACATTCTAGTCTACTATAGGTTTTAAAATATTTATGGTTAGAACGATTGGTGTAATAGTGAATAAAAATAATGAAAAATTAATATATTTTGGTATGTGACGTTAACAAGAAATACGAACTATACCATTAAAAGCAGGTACTTTAGTTCAGCACAGTTTGCTATGTTTTTATACAAAGTACAATCCATTTAAGCTCGTTTTGCCGAACAGGTAAAGTTCTAAAGATAGAGCAAGTAGAAAATGTCATACCCCATTATGGCATATGTGTGTTGTTTGGTGACGGTTGGTCAATGATTTTTCGGAGATCGTGAGATGCGGTCTGGTGTGACGTTGGTTTAGAAAAACATTTTCTTTATCGTGTCAACGTTTCGATCATTATTGAGATCATCTTCAGGGCCTGGGATTTATAAACATTATTTAAATTTTACAAATACATGTAGGATGTGGAAAAAGTGAATTTGTACAATTCTAGAAATTTTAGTTTAAAAAATAAATAAATAAAATGAATTTATACAATGCTAGAAAATTTTAGATTAAAAAAACGAATATACACGATGCTGGAAAATTTTATATTTTTTAGATTAAAAAATGAATTTATAAAATGATAGAAAATTTTAGATTAAAAAATTAATTTATACAATGCTAGAAAATTTTACATTCAATAAAAGTATTTGTACTCACTAAAAGTGTTTGTTTTACGTACAGACAAGAATGACTCATCTACACGGATAACAAACACTTTGAGTGAGTACAAATACTTTGATTGATTGTAAAACTTTGTAGCATTGTATAAATTCTTTTTTTTAATCTCAATTTCAAATTTCCTAGCATTGTATAAATTTATTTTTTTGATCTAAAATTTTCGAGCAATGTATAAATTCATTTTATTTTTTTTAATCTAAAATTTTTGGCATTGTTTAACTTCATTTTTTTTACATCCTACATGTATTTGTAAAATTTAAATAATGTTTATACATCCAAGGCCCTGATGATGATCTCACTAAAGATCGAAACGTTGGCACGATAAAGAAATTATTTTTTAAACCTAAGTCACACCAGACGGCATCTCACGGCCACCGAATAATTATGGCATATGTTTAAACATTTCTTCTAAATTTCTGTACAATTAAATAACGGGGAAGTTTAGGGGGCCGACAAACAACTGAGATCTTCACAGGCATTCTGCGCGTTCGTAATTTTTTCCTGGTCTTTCACGTGTATTTTTCAACCTCCAGTTATTTGAGTATCTCAATGAGTTATTGACTCTCTGCTTTTGTACGAAAACTTAGTCTATATCGAAAAATGTTAGCCTCTCCTGTGTATCTTTGTTTGTCAATCGCAGAATAGACTAGACATAAAAAACATACATATACATCACCACTCTATACAACTGGTTATTCAGATATCGTGAGATGCGGTCGGGTGTTCTCTACACACTCTATACAACTTGAGAAGTCTGATCAATTCACTCTCCCAGAGTGGTCGATATTCCTCGGAGTCGGATCGAGCTCACTCATTTTAATTTTACTCCCCAGAAATCACACACTCAAAACAGTCAACTCTGGCAGAATTGAACAACCCTTCCCTTTACGCTAATAAACTGCATTCATTCCAATTAATTAACACAATTCCCTATACAAACAGAAGTCTGGTCACATTCTCTACCCGAGAATACCGATATTCCTCCAGTCGACGTCTAACCCGCTCCATTCTCGCTAATAAATTAATTTTACTCTCCGGACATCACACACTCATTCATAATAAGGTTAAACAACCACTTCCTTTCACGCTAATAATTTAAATTCATTATATTAAGTTAACAGCACAGGCACAAAACAAACACAACACAACCCTGTACCCCTGAGAATATAAAAATATTGCCTATAAACATCAAGCCTTCTACAATTGAAAATCTACTCAAACTTTATTTTATTCTTACAAAACGGGTTTAAATTTCGAAAACAAATTAATTACACTTTTTTTGAAAGTCACCAGTATTGCGTTTTAAAGGTTCTGTTAAAAGGATTTACATTAAATGATACTGATAAAGTTAATTAACTTCCCAACATTTGGGGGTCAAAGTTTTTTAATTATTCAACTGTTAATCTTTTAATAAACAAAGTTGTTTACTGTTAAACTTGATTCGGTCTCAATTCCTCCAGTTCAAAAGCCTACCTCCGCACTCATATAATTTAAAACCGGAGTAATACGATCTTTTAATGGACCAACGCAAATTATATTAATGTGATATTAAATTTTTTTAATCTACGTGTATTATTCAGTGTTTTTAATTTTATCAAAACATATTGCTAACGTTAGGCACTATTAATATAAACAATTTTACAGCCGGTTTTACACTTATGTAAATAGTGTTTTAAATGGGACGGATTTATAGCAAGTGACAAACTTGAAGAGATGTTTAATAAGTCATGATAATGGTGAAGTTTTTAACAATTTATTTTATAATTGTAAAGTAGAATCACTGTGTAGGAAGGGTTATACAGTGGACTAGTAGTATGTCAACAGTGTTAAAAATAGTCACGGAAGGCAGTTTATTTTGGCAAGGGAGCGAATGATTAGTGTTAAGAAAAATAAATTTATGCTCAAATTGGCCGAAAAGTATCTAAGCATCACATAACTTAAGAAAAAGTGTCGTTTGATAATAATAATTTCAGCGTATTTAAAACTATGTAGGCCTCTGTACGCAACCGATTACTTGAAAAATTCAAAAACCTTATTTGTTCAAAGAATAACAATTCAATGAGGGCGTCGGTGGACACAGCGATTTAGGCGTTGAAATGGCCCTCATCACTTAAGGTAAAGGTCCCGGGTTCGAATGCAGAGTCGCTTGACATATAATGGCTTCAAAAACACCGTCACTGCGAGGGTCGATATGACCTCTGCTGTTGCAGACCCTCATTTAAAAAAATAATAACGACTCCTTCTAATCATACTTGACCTGTGTTTAGTCAAATGGCATACTGCGCCCTTTTCGAGCTATTATATTCCTTGTTCTGTACATCAGTGCGTACAAATTCATCAAGGAACTTTATTGTTAGGCCCTGTTTTAGTGGTGTTTTCTATGGTTGCGTTGAACGTTCACAAACACTTTCTTTTACTGAGAAATGTGGTAAAACAGTTTGTCTCAGGGTTTCTTCTGACTTTCACATTACGTACGTAATGATCATTACGTACATTACGTATCAGTACGTACCGTGGTGATTGTTGTCATTCTTTTTGAAGTTCCCGTTCCGTCTGCAGGGTTCCTTCGATGCATTTTGTACTTTCTTTCTTTTTAAAATGCACCAGGAGGTTTTTGTATTGTTTGTGTTCAGTAAGTGGTTTATATACCACAAAGGGGTTCGGTTCTTTCCTCCCCTCACCTCCTACGTTTCTTAGGACCTAGTAGAATGATTTTGACTTGCAAACTTAACCCGTGTACTTTTGCTTAACGCTGTAGGTTTTGCAATTCAACACCATTCTCTAGGTAAGATATTTCAGTTTTAATGCTCCGATCGTTTTTGGTTGTCTGACATATATATATATATATATGTCTTTACTTACGGACGACATACCATGCTTCGCGCAGACTCTAAATAATCATTTACAGCATTTTTCGAACGTGGGAAGATTATTCAAAAAGAGTTGAAAGTGGGCAACCCTGTCTAACCCCATAATTTATTCGGAAAACTCAGATACTCCTTCTTTCCCTTTCACCCTTGACTCTGCGGAAAATTTTATTTTTCACAATACGCACAGTACAACTTTTGGTTGGATTTCCTCCACCTAATTTTTTTTTACATAACACAGTTTAAAAATATTGTCGCAGGCTGAATGGCCAAATAATCTTTAAGATTTTCATTAACTTAAGGTATTTTTGTGATTATTTTTTAAAGTTATAATAGCGAATATGAATTATGTAATTGACTTTCCTATCCTCGGGTTTTCACCTTGTTTGGAGTATTCGATGGATATATAAATAAATAACATCTGTATTCGTATAATTTTCTCTCAGTCGGCAATCCTTTCTAACCAGGACAATTGTATAAATATTTGATGTTTGTTGAATAAATCCATATTTATCTTTGACAACCCACAAAGACGTTTCTAATAGGCTCCCGGCATATCTTAGGACTATCAATATTGACCTGTTGAACTAATCTCGAGTCGATTTTCTCTGTAAATATTTTACGTACGATATTCAATATTTTATGGTCCGAAGGTTGGCCCTCGGCGCGGTCGTTTTGAGGGGCAAGACCAAGCCGTTTTAAAGAAAAACAATTTTGCGCAAACCATGACCAACGTTTTCAAGATTTACCAGCCGGACCGGACCCGTAAAACGGAATGTAGCTAATAATGAAGAAAATCTTTATTTGCCCTACGCAATTCTCCCCTGTACGCCGTTATCTCATAAAGTTGGAGGAAATTGATAAACGGCCAGATGGAGGGGCTGTATAACAGGGGTTCCGGGGCGACGAACCCTGAAATAAACGTTCTTTGTACGTAGTTGAGGAAAAAGAAGAATGTAAAAAATTTGTTGATATAAAATAAGGCGGATGAACTGCTCGCAAACCAATAATAACTCATATAATCAATAATACAATCTACGACTCACGCACTTATACGCCATCTCGCTTCTATCTTTATCTGTCCAAATAGTTACCTATTTATTCATGTTTGACTTTCATGTTTTAATAACATAATTTGTATAACATATCGTTTTTCGTAAAAAAAAGTTTAGGTTCTTTATTTGAAGACCTTAATCCACTCTTTAAATCTATGTAAAACGTTTGATTATTGAATTGCGACTTGACATTGCCAAAAAAAAAATATATTGATTGGGTTTCTGTTAAGAATGCTAATATTTAAATTCCTTGAGCTCTTTACTATTCTACTTACTGAAGGATCTTTATGTAAGGTATAGGTTGAGATAAAAAAAGTCACGAGCGGGATTCGAACCAACGATTTCCGGCTAAATAAGCCAATGATCTACCACTTCATCTATTGTAACTTCACTCCTCTCGGACTCCACTCCCCATCTCAACATATAACCTTTTGAATTTTTCCTCCTTTTTGCCATTTTTCAAATGTCATGTAATCAGGATTCGATTCTCAGCGAATTATGAAGTGGCCACGGGGAGCTGTTAGTGAAGTGATACTTCTTTTACTTATTTTTACTTTCACTTTCACTCTAAAAACACCTAAAATAAAGCTAACACCTCCACACTCCATTTTCAAAACTCACGCTAATAAATGCAATCATTTTGGGTAGGAAAACAACGTGTGGAAAAGCATTAAATGCGGCCATATGCAATTATCCGCTTCAAGTATTCGACCAATTTTTCAATTTTTGCTACCGCCACAGCTGCAGGTTTTATGCACTGGTTTTACACCTTTTGGAAAGAAAGGACACACAAATCAAACAGTTAACAGTTTAACAGTAACTGGGGAAATCTCCGCGGCCTTTTGTTAACAGGAGAGAAGTATCAGTCTGATGTGCCCTATTAGCAGTCGAAGCAACACTATTTTCTTTTTTATCCATCCTCTCCACGGCCCACAGCTTCATTTCTTTTAATTTGTCGTTCATTGTAGCCCAGCGTTTCGGCCATTCTTCCCAGCATAAATTTTTGACATAATGTTTTGCGTCCGCCGGCCTCATAGGAGTTTCCGGCTCATATGCTCGTTTGGCAGCTCGATCGGCATGTTCATTACTTTCTATGCCTACAGGGCCCGAAATCCAAGCACTAACGAATTCTTTTCTTTGTTTATTTATATCACTAATTTTGTCTCGTATTGCCTGGATTAGTGGATGCATGGAGAAGTTATCACGGATTGCTAAGGCCGCACATATAACACACTGTTGCACACAATCAGTTCGATCTCACGCTATGCAAACAATATGGCGGCCAACTCAGCCGTAAATACATTTGCAACTTTTGGGAGGAAATTTATATGGTGGTCCCTTCCAGTGTACCACGCTGCCAACCCCCTCGCTGTCCCTCGAACCATCTGTTGCATTCTTGTCAAGAAGGGTCAGGAATTTTGCTTTATATACATAGAGGGGGTTTCTTCTTTCTTCAAGTGCGCCATATCGACCATTATGGAGATCTAGGAGAGCATCCACGGTTCCTTCTTCGATTCCTTAATTTCTTTTACTTTAGGAATTGTCGCTCTCCTCGAGGCCATTATGTCCTTCATCCTGACGCCTAACAGCTTTTTACGGGTTCTTAGCAAGTTATATTCTTAGATGCAGGCCTGATAGTACAGCACTTTATATAGAAAGAAGGTTCTATGTTGGTTGTATTTTTTTCGCCAGGGGGCAGTTTCTGCACAAATACTATTTACTATTCTTGTCCGAAAGGCTCCTATGGCCAATCTCATTCCTGCGACATATACATTTTCCAATTTTGTTGCTCTGGTTTTCCTTGCTGAGGAATATACGATACATCCATTATACAATTTAGTGCACAACATTGACTTAAATGTATGAATCAGTACTTCTCTCGATGCGCCCAATTTGAAGTTGTTTATGAACTTCACTACATTAAGGACCTGCTTAGTTTCGGATACCGTACTGTCATTATGCGATTGCCACCTAAGCTTTGAATCAAAGATAAGGCCAAGATATTTTATCGAGTCCAACCACTCGAGGGTCATTACATTCACTTTGAGAGGAAGGTGGTTATGCCCCCTCCTTAGTCGGCAAAAATGTATTGCTTTGTTTTTGTCCCAAGAAAATGTGAACCCATATTCCTTGGCTCTTGGGGCAATCGCGTCTATTGCGTTTTGCATTTTTATTTCTATTTTACCAAGTTCTGCATTGGCGTAAATGCTGTAATAAATCTATATACGATTATCATATAGGTACTCCCAGATTGTCAGTAATCTGTTATTTATAGCTGTCCCGAACAGCGTTACGGAGAGTACCGATCTCTGGGGGATTCTATTTCTTGCACACGATAGTTCATTTCCTACTTGAGAAGGCCTGCCTGGTCCACGGCTGAGTGAGCAATCTAGGTTGGTTCGAACGGTACCATTTCCTCAATTCCGAGTTTCACACCTAGTTCACCACAACTTTAGTCAGGCTTGTCGAAAGGGAGATTGGCCTACGGTTCAGGGGGCACTAGAATTTTTGCGTTATTTTGATATTGACACAACAATGGCTTTTTACAGCTTTCCGGGTAAGAGCTGCTTGCCAGATTTCGTTATACAGTTCCAACAGGCGGGATCTTGCTTTTATATTTAAATTTTTTATCATTGCATTTGGAATCCCGCCATAACCGGGAAATTTGTCTTTTAGTCTGAATATTGCTGCTTCTAATTCTTCCATTGTTAAGTCCTCATTGTTTTTCTCCGTAACTTCCCCTTCTAAGGTTAGCAGGTCCATTTCTGTCCGTACTTGCTGAAGGTTTCAAAGTAAGATCGATCGATCGAGACCATCGTGTAATATTAGCGGCTCTTAATGCTTCTGTTATATTCTCGACATCTGCCTATACTTCTCCTATTAATGCTGGTAAGGAGACAGATGCAGAAAAAGCTTGGGAGTCCTCTCACTCCGAGTATAAGAGCGGCAGCCCTGGTAGTAGGATGAACTGCTCTCTTGGAGGAATCGTACTAACGTTTGTTTGTCCAGTTCTAGCACCTGTTGTGTCCATAAGTTGGGCAGTGCTACTTGCTCCGCTGAAGTCCTGGTAAGTTATTGCCTGAGGATGACCTCTTTCCGCAGACTCAGCGGCGTTTGGGACTTTCGGATCTTCGTCCTCTTTTATGTTATGTAGCGGTTATGTTTTCGGCTGGTAGGGCGGCTACCCCTGGCCCACTGGACATTCTGTGGGTTTGTCACTATGGTATAACGGCACGCCTCCCGCGCCCTTAAAACTTGGGACGAGAAGGAACGGTTAGTGAAGAAAAGAAAGGTGTGGTTAAAGATAATGAGGACGAAGGATGCCAACCAGGCACAGGGCAGGGAATGTTGATGCAGTTTAACGTCATGCACCGGACGAAAAATTTAATTAATGAAACAATTGTTTAATTGGACCTTCTACGTCCGGGTACATTCGTTTTTTATGTTACCCAAACGTTTTTCAGTTTGGTGCCATCATCAGTGAAGATCCAACACATCAACATGAGCTCACCGACTCCCAGGCTATCAAAGGGAAAAATGCTCTCATTTGAATAAAATAAAAAATACTTATTTTTTAAAACAGTTTATTTATTTTGCGTGTGCGTGTGAGTGGGTAATACCATTTATAAGTTATGTATAGAACTAGCTTCATGTAACTAATGTTGTGACATAAGACTTATTTTTGCATACATACTGTCTTTTTATGTATTTCATTTTCAATAAAGTACATAAATTTCTATTGTGATGATTTACTATCGCAAAAAGTATGATAATAAAAATAGAGGTTGTTTGTCGTGAAAATAGAAAATTTAATCCAACTGGAGCGCTCGGTAGAAAAGCTACATTTGGAAAACCTTTCCTTTTGTGCTGTGGTGCTGCTTAATTGTGTTTATTTTACCGTGAAAAGAGGGTTTGTCTTTCCTCTCATCCTCTACGAGGTCAGAAATCATTCTACGGGTTTCCTTTTTGACTTGGATCGCTTTTCTTATTTAATACATTTCGTTGTAAAAAATAAATCATCCTACTGTAACAAGAAATTGATTAACCTAGAGGGGTGAACGCTTTGTGTAACAATTTCCGAAATCTTGTCCGCCTTCGTTATTATGATCAAGGTCATGGTTGTAATAAACATACATAGTTTGACTCGTATATAACTAAATTTTTAAGTTTAATTTAATATTTCATCTTGAAAGTGGAAGATACGGCAGCTGATTAAAGACTAATATGGCTTATGAACTATTATTTCAAGAGGGAAATGTCGTGTGAGAATGTGTGAGCATGTAAGAGAAAGAGAAAGAGAGAGATAGTGAGAAGGGGATTGTGAGAGAAAGAAAGAGAGAGAATGAGAGAGAGAGAGAGAATGAGAGAGATAGAAATGAGAGACAGATAGTCAAACATTACGGCACTATTCTTCACTTCAGCAAGACTGATGAGTTATACTGGTTTAGCATAAATTACTAGCTGAGAATTGTATAGCTACGGTTCCATTAACGAAGATTTATAGATAAATAATTAAACACATAAACTAAATAGATAGTGTGTTAATTCTAACAGCAGATAACTTGTTAAATAAATCTGCAGCCACACATATAAATAGACCCAATCGATTAGATTGATTCACTAATACTTCATGCAAATTACGAGTCAAAAATAGGTTTTATTCAGGTACAGAAGAATTAAGGTTGAGCAGGGGTGATGCTTGTATGTTAAGGGATAATTTCGCCATTCTTCTATGTCCCGTACAGCATCTAGGCATCTAGGGCGGGAGGATTTGGTTTCCTTACAGAACCGGTGGGGCAATGTGTAAAAAAGGTTGTAATATCAAGTATTTTCTGTGCGGGACAGTTCGGCACAAGGAGGGTTCATAAATATCAACGAGTTATCAATTGTATAAATTCATGTTATTGCCTATTTGTTCGTGTTACGCGACATGGAATATCGGTAAAAAAATTCTATTCTCAACAGTTTTCGGTCAGACGTGAAGCATTCTTTTACCGAACAAAATTTTATTGGGATACCTGTGTTATTATAGAACATATTAGATTGTTTTTTTGTATTTGCCCTACATGGATGAGAATACTCTGTATTTAACTTCTTTCTTGAGTTTATTTGGCGTCATTCAGTCATTTGAGCGTTTGTTCGTCCTCTTTTTGGTAATTGTCTCTGCTATTCTTACCAATTATCAAAAAGAGGACGAACAAACGCTCAAATGACTGAATGATGCCAAATAAACGCACATATGTATCGCGAATAGGTGAAGAGATTTTAAAAATGAGAAATAAATTATACTCGGTACTGTTGATTGAAAAGGAAAATAAAAATAAAGAAATGAACACAATGTTACTAGAGCTGAAATTAGGAACTTACACATATCATTAGCTTTCTCCTATGTTTTAGAGCATAATAAGTCAAACAAATATTGTCAGGGAGGTACAAAAAGGTTTTTTCCTTATAATGGCATAGATAGAGCAAATTAAACTTATGAAATGCTGTAATGATTCTAATTCCTTCTGACTATAAATTGAGTGTGAGGTTTGAGGATATAATATAAATACTTCAATTAATTATTCTTTTTATCTAAGGTCTTTTTGAGATGAAAATGTTAACTTTCTAACGTCTAACTTTTTGATGTCAACCTAGACCTTAGATAAAAAGAATAATTAATCGAAATAATTAAACTGGCCAATTGAGACCGCTAAACATGTATGAATTAAAATTTAAATATTATTTATTTTTTATATCAATGGCTGTATTATTAACGTAGGACATTCTAATCTGGCTGATTATTGTCAACTTATCATTGTACTTATTCAAATATCGTGAGATGCGGTCTCGTGTGATAGGTTTCAGAAAAATTGTACATTCGGAAGTACAGGTAGTGCTCGCCACGACCCAGAATGCTAATCATTCTGAACTGGGGATTATAATTCGTTCTGAATAAATATCCAAGGACCAAAGGTGGTTTGATTATTTTCTGAATAAAGATTAATAAAACCGACACGGACTGTTATGCGAATAATTTCGTCGCCAATAGAAGGCAGAGGCAGATAATTAATTATACGCTCTACGATTGTAACGTGCCTTTTTATTATTAGTTTCTGCAGTCAGCTTTTGAAGGTAGATTTTCTCCAATCTGTTCGGACAACACAGATGCTCGCAACAAAAATTTTACAACCCTTTTAAATATGGATACTTTAATGTTCTCTCAGTTCGACTCTATCTCACAAAGCAATTTGAAGTGGATGATGGCCAAAACAGTAGATTTTTGAGAAAAAAATAGTTAGGATTACTTCCAAATTATATAAATAGGTGTATGCCCAAATTTCAGCGGTAGGTTAAAACTGACTTTATTAATGCATGAAATAATCTTAAATTAGTGACCCAAGTATTTTGGATTCTTTTTACATTGGAAGAATGCGGATTTGCTTTTGAAATAAAGTGATCACATCAAAAGAGGACTCCTAGATAAACATATTCTACAGTCGAAGTGTTAAAATGAAGAGTTTTAAGACCCATTTATCCACCATTATGGAAAACTAATACATACCTTGGTTTTATCAATATTGAAGTGAGATCGTTTTCCTTGCATTACCACATGGTATTCCGTGCATAATTCTCCTTTGTTCCACTCTCTTCTGAGGAACATATATTAAATTATGGATTATTTTTACGAGGCCATATTTTAGAAGGTAGATAAACAGGCTACCGTATCTTGGGCTAGTTGAAATAATATAATTTCACGACCAAAAGTTGTTTCTATTTAAATTCAGCCTTAAAATGTTCATATAAAAAGATACAACATAATCATAACATAGTTCCAAATATACTCACACATGGTTGTGTGCCCCCTATAAAAACGAAATTAATCTCCTGGTAAGTATGGAAGGTTTGTATTTGCGAAAATCTTTTTTTTTCCTTTAATATTTTTTTTTGCACGCTTATTTTTCTTAAAAATTCACTTTTAAATAAAAGCAAAAGATATATTAATAACCTTAGCTGTTATGTGTATCGGGCTGGTTAACCAGAACATAAAAAATGTAAATAAAGGAATTACTTCCGAATGGTACAGTTAGAAAGGAAAGTATTCCTTTTCATCATATCTATTAGGAGGTCGAAACCTCGGTTGAAACGGCAGCTGAACTTTTGTTGAACGTTGAATAAAGAAACAAAGATTATTTGTCAACAAGAATGACATATCTATACGGAAAACAAACCCTTTGAGCCCTGAAGATGATCTCAATAAAGATCGAAACGTTGGCACGATAAAGAAAATGTTTTTCTAAAACCTACGACACAGCAGACCGCATCTCACGACCTCCGAATAATCATCAAGTAACGGTCACTGAAACCACGCAAAAGAAACAAACGTTGCACAGGTAATCAAAACTAAAATAATTCTTTTTGACGTTAACATTGTGTGTACATTTAATGTTCAGTTTGAGAGCAGATAAAAAGAAGCAAAGCTCCAGGCAAAAAAAAACTGAACAGAAAAGGTGGTTGTTAGGTAACATGCTTATCCGTTTGGTAGGATGGGGACTTAGCGTAAACCATGCATTTTTCATATCTTAATGTACTGTTGAGCTGAATTTTTAAACAAATACAATCTGCATGACTTAAGTTCTTATTGTATCTCCAAATTATATTAAACTGAGCAAATAACTATTAGTAATTTAGAATGTAATAAACAAGTTATTAATTGTAATAGCAGCAATTCCCATAGTCTATATATTATACTATAAATAATAGATATAGGTTTTACACCACTTTTGTAACATTGGCCGCAAGGAAAGCTGGTTCTTTTTGTCTGCTATATTATCAATGCTTATGACAGCGAACTTCCGCGTGAAAATCACCCCGAGGGCTTATCAAACGGTTAATGAAAGTTTAAATATTAAACTGTTGTGTAGAAGAACAAGGAATATCGTAAACCAACAATAGGCTAACGCATGGGGGCGGGGCGGGGACTCCACTCAATTTACATTTTAATGTGAGCTTTAGAAGGCGCCAAATGAAGTTTGCACTAGCTGACTTCAATTCTCCTCTTTCCCTTGAATGGTAAAGCACATTTCATGGTAGGCTTAAAGCGACAACTCATATAAACGCGCTATTAGTTCTCAAATGGGGACAAGGACCTCGCTATTAAAGCATTATCTAAAAACAAATTTCCCTCTATTTAACATGTTATATTCGATGTATTCGTACTAATTATAAAACAAATATGATTTTGGTTCATCACGTACAACTAGGCCGTGGATGAACACCACACCTTCTCCGGTTTTAGACCCTTCCTTGCAGTCGAGAGAAAAATCAGCTTACCTCAGCCTAAGTTCGTAAGGGATTTCTCAAATCAAGTACCGTTCCCAGTGTCAGTTACCCCGCCTAAGGGATTCAGAGGTATTCAGTAACTCTCCGATGTTGGAGCCAGAGATCGCATCACTGCCTTTATATTTATTTATTTTTTTATGTTTTTTACGAGGGTACGCAACAGCAGAGGTCATATAAACCCTCAGGGTGTTTTTGAAAAAAAGCCCATTTGTAAGTATGTCGGGTTCGAATACAGGGCCGCTGGATTCGAACTCAATAACTTTGACTTACAATGATGAGCGCCGTATCAACGCCTTAAGAGAGGAACACACTTAAGCCGGGAAAATACTTACCCGATGCTACGCCATGCGACGCCTTGCCACGTTTTGTTTTCCGCTCCAGAAAAATGGCGCGAAATCTCGATCCGTGAGGGAAACAAACTGCTCTTCCTTATTTCGTCTTTTTGTTTTACATCTGCCTCTACATGACAGTTTCGGTCTAAATAGCCGAAAGCTGTGCATTTGAAGCATTTCAAACATTTCTCCTTACGCGGACAATCCACGGACTTGTGGTTCCTTTCTCAGCAGTGACAGCACCGAAGACCGTCATTTGTGTATTCAAAACAAGTCGGTTTTGTACAGCTCGGCGCGATGAAACGTCTCCCATTGGTTTGCATTGTCACATTTTTAGATAATTTCTCTAAATTCGTCACAGTATTTTTTAACATTTCTTCGTAAGTAAACAATTTTTCTTTGAAATCCTTCACCGTCTTAGCACCATATAGGATAGGTTTATTTCGGAGTTCTTGATTCTCTTTATAACGTACGAAAATAATGCTTGGTCGTCCACTTTTCCGCGATTCGCAATTTCGCGAAGTCTGTAAAAATACTATCGCAGCGTTTCATCCCGCTTCTTTTTAGAATTCGACAATAAGAGATGAATTTCCGCTATAAAAGTTCAATTTCAGCGCTGTTGAATGGTTTAGAGAATTCTAGTTCCAAAGCTTCTTTTAATAGGTACCACGGAAGAAGGACTCTGTCTGACTTTCCAAACTTAGCCGCCGAACCAGAGTTTCTCTTTCGAAAAAGTAAATTTCTGGATATTGTCCCACCCGCATAGTGAAGCCATTTCTTCGAAGTTGGATACCCATATTTGTAAATTGTCTTCAACGTCCTGAAACAATTATTCGGAAATCGTGAGATGCGGTCTGGTGTGACGTGGGTTTTAGAAAAACATTTTCTTTATCGTGCCAACGTTTCGATCTATATTGAGATCATCTTCAGGGCCTGGGATTTACAAACATTGGCCAAATTTAACAAATACATGAAGGGTGTGGAAAAAAGTGAATTTATGCAATGCTAAAAATATTTTTTATTCAATCAAAGTATTCCTGAAATAACACGCTAAAACCACCTACCACCCAAGGCTCAGCGCTTTAACGGACCTTTTCGCCTTTCTTCTTCCTCCTGCGCTCCAGGAGCCGCCATTGGGTTTTATTATTTAAAAAACACAATAAGGACTACAAGGTTTTAATCCGACATGAGACACGACATTGCGTATTCAATACTTAAAAATTCCTTCTCGCTCTGTCAGCTGTTCCTTTAGTTGGCTTGTCCCGCTGGGGGCTAAATCAATGGATGGAAGCGTCCATCCTATTATTTAATTTATTTAATATTGTTTATTTATTTTTTTACTTTGCACCGTGATTGACAATTGCTTGGTTACTAACTAACTAACTTCGAGAGTTGCCAACTATTGGGTTGTCCGGAAAATAATGCAGGATTTTAAGTTTTCATTAAAAAAAATCTATATAAAATATTCTGTTTACGTTTACAGGATTACTCATTTGTATGNAAATTATTTTGATTAAAGAACATTGCTTTAAAGTAACTAGTTTCTTTTTTTTTGTTTAATACCAAAATCCTGCATTATTTTCCGGACAACCCAATATAAAGTTCGTTAGCAGAAACAGTAAAAGGGATAATTTAATTGCAAAGTTTACATTAAGTTGTACGTATCCCAATTTCAAGCAATTTCAATTGCCAAGCTGTCGAATGTAAAATACATGTCATAATCCTGATTTAATTTAAATTATTTTACAGTGGTAAATTGGTGAAGTGAACAACTTAAACCGCAAAGAATTATTTCCTTATGATACGGATGGACTTAATTAAGATTTTCTCATTAAATTAAATTACTTTCTTATGAAATTAATTAAATTCTCTTTTAAAAAGTACTTTTTTAAATCTAAAATTAAATAACTGGTGTTTCGAACTAACAAATTATGCGATCATGAAAAATGATACTTCGAATGATGAACAATTAAGTTGAAAAAATACGGAATTTAGTTACAAAAGTCGATTATTTATATAGGACACACTATGATTGTTTAGCCATTTTTGTTTGAAATGATTATTTGAAGATCGTGAAATGCGGTCTGGTGTGACGCAGGTTTTAGAAAATCATTTTCTTTATCGTGCCAACGTTTCGATCTTTATTGAGATCATCTTCAGGGACTCAGATTTATGAACATGGTTTAAATTATACAAATACATGTAGGATGTAAAAAAAGTGAATTTATACAATGCTAGAAATTTTAGACTCAATCGAAGTATTTGTACTCACTCATAGTGTAGTTTTTTTTAAATACCTTTATTTATTCCAACATGCTCCACAATTTTATTACCTGTAATTAAACTTAAGATATCCTGATTATTCGGAGTTGGTGAGATGCGGCCTGGTGTGACGTAGGTTTTAGAAAAACATGTTCTTCATCGTGCGACGTTTCGATCTTTATTGAGATCATCTTCAGGGCCTGGGTTTTATAAGCAATGTTTGAATTTTACAAATACTTGTAGAATGTGGAAAAATTATGAATTTATACAATGCAAGAAAATTTTAGACAAAAAAAATGAATTTATACAATGATACAAAATTTTAGAATTTATAGATCGCTTGTCTCTCCCTTCAACACCTTTTGCTCCTATGTTCATACTGTCTTAAATATATAATTATTTTAATTAGTTAAAATCAATTCAAATTTTTATCTTCAAAAAAATGTACTTATATATATATATAATTATAAATTAAAAATTATATATTTAATACAGTATGGACATAGGAGCAAAAGGTGTTGAAGGGAGAGACAAGCGATGGTCGGTGAGGGGGGTGCGAGTTTATTTAAAGATTTTTTGTAGAGCTCCACGGTGTTTTTCGAGAAGGATAAATACTGAACTAGGAACAAAAAGGAAAAGAAAAGTAGAACACTAGGAAAAAAGAAAGAGTAAAGGAAGCACAGATACGGTTCCCGTGTTGAACCCAGACCGTAGCGCTTCTTGTTTCTCTTCTTCCTGATGAAGGCTTCCACCCAAGGAGAATATATAATATGGGAACTAAATAATAATGTTCTTCCTTCTCCTACAAGAGTTCATTCATAAACACAAGAAATCTTATGCTTCGGGTATAAACTACGATAAAGACAAAAAATGAATACAAAGAACAACTATTTATGACTAAATTTACATATTCCTTTTTAAATTAAACTAATAACAGACGGAAACTTACACCGAATGTCTTTAGTCTCGTATTATCAGGACTGATAACGAAATATATATAAAGTCTTCGTACTCTATGAACGTCTCTTTAAAAATAACTTTATTTAACTATAACAGAATAACAATAGAGCGACGTAATGAACCACATAAATGTATCGACGTATCAAATCTTTTATAATTTACTGAAGTTTCTGGATAGGGACTTAATAACTTAATAATGCTTACACATGTTCTAAAAATAATTGTTAACTGGCACGTATTCAGAGATAAATGAACATATACGTATACTGAAATTATGCCTGTAAAATATAAATTTACCTTAACTTTATAATTGGTAAGGTATTACGTGCATTTATCATTAGTTATGACGTTTAATATTTACTTTTCGCAGGATTAGAAATTAAGGAAACTGCTAGAGAGACGTTTCTCATATATCGGCCAATAAATAAAGGATTTCACTTTCTGTGAATGGACTAGATCCTTCCGTCAATATTGCATCACGGAGCTTTTCCCGATATTACGGTTCGGTTTGCCTTCCAACCCAAATGCTCCCAAGGCGGACTATGAAGAAAAAAAATATGTATTTACCTTTTACGGCAGTTGTAAGATGATGTAGGAGGAGAATGAAACGTTGTTTTGTTTTTTCGTTGGATTTTTATTTTTTATATACATAAATGATGTTCTGTTAAAAATTGCGCACAGAAACTTACTGTTTGTAAAGAACAATTAACTTTTATACAAATAATCTTATACAATATTGTAAAATGAGAGCGAACGGAGAACCTGTTAATTTTCAAATAATATTCTCAATCTGAAAGGTTGATATGTAACTATTTGACCTGAATTTGCGGTTGTCTGTACTGGAACCCACTCATATTTTGAAATATTGAAACAAATAAGAAATGGAGTTTTAAAGTGTAATTAAAAATCAGTTTAAAAGAGTTTTTTTTATTGTACTTTGGTTTTTAAAGAATATGTAAATTCTGGATTACAAAAACTTCTCAAGCTTTTCCAACATTTTATTTTTTAGTTAATGCATTTCGAGACTTTCCGTCTCCTCCCCAGTATATTTTTTTTCTAAAATTTATATAAATACAAAATAATAAAATAGATTTGGGGTGTCGGTGGCCGCAACGGTTTCGGCGTTGACACAGCGCTCTTCACTGTAAGGTTGAGGTCCCGGGTTCGAATCCAGCGGCCCTGCATTCTAACCCGACATACTTACAAATGGACTTTTTTTCAAATCACCTGCATCGCGAGGCTTATAACTTCTGTTGTTGCGAACCCTCTTAAAAAAATAAAAAATCAATAAAATAGATTTTTAAACATTAACAATATTTTACAAACCAACTCAGTTCTTACATTTTGAAAGTCAACAAACCATTAAATTACATTTACGACATTTTTTTCAAACTTTTTAAAAGTTGTCTATAAAAACGGTAATTAAACTCTGATTCTGGTTGCCAATCTTTTTTTTTAGTCTTTTGTAGTTTAAATTGTTGTCAAAAGTATTAATGTACGTTGAGCCTAACCAATCTAAGTTTTTACTATTACTTTCATGATCTAGAAATTTTATACTACTAAAATTCAGTATAGGATTTGTGGCGATTAATTTTGTTGCATAGACCCTTTTTTCCGATTTATTTATAACATCGATTTCATGTTGTTTACTTCATTTTTTTTAGCAATTGCAAAGTTTTACCTACATATTCTGTTTCGTTATTGTTGATTTATATCAATTTTAAAAACATGTGCTGAGGAAAATGCATCTACTAAAAAAATAAAACTTTGAAAACGCGTTAGAAGTTTTTATAATCCAGATGAAAATTATTCAGTAAAAGAGTAGCAAAAAAATTGAGGCATCTATTGTATGCAATTATTTATTTTCTTTGAAATGCAACGTAATGAAGGGGATAATAGTTACATGTATTTAGCTAGATTAGAAAAAATAAAAATATTCTGCTTGTAACTATTCTTAGTGATATTCAGAATTTGGTTTTAAAATTATTGTTATTTCGATATAATTTTGTGCTTTGCCGTTTGACAAGCAAGATTTAATCTATGCGCCGGATCGTGGACCTGCTTTATGTATAAATTCGAGTGAAAATTGGCTTTGACAGCCGAATATCAGATTCGCTTGACGCCGTATATCAATTGGCGGTTAACGAGCCAGAGTCAGAATGGGAGGCGACGAGTTATTAATTGAACTGATAAACGGCCTGAGAATCCCACCAAATCCTTTAAACCGTCTTAAATATTTATTCTATCATAGCAAAAAGTTCAACCCATTCCATATATTTCTCGTATGTTATTAATGACACTGCTTTAAGCGGGATCGGCAAGTGGAAAGTTTATTATAAGTATTGAACGGTAGGTCCTATTCTAGGGCAAATCGTGTCCAATTAATCTTCATAATATGAAAGGTTGAATGAACTCAACCCGACGTGTGATCATTACTGATTGGCTCTGACTGCTCTTGCTGTCTGTTCCGAGTAACGAACATTTTGACATCCCGTCTTCATTAGGTGAAATTAGCGCATTGCCCTTGTTTACTCCCCTGATAACTTATTTACATTACCCAGTCAATCAAAATGTTTACAAAAATAATAAATAAATTTTACACTGCGAATACTTGCTTCCCGAAAAACTAAGCCAAAAACCTATAGTTCTAAGATTTATGTTCGTTTGCAAATCATGCACTTCGAAACAACTAAACACAAATATAATATTGTCACAAAATAAATTTTCACTCAAAGAAAAAACCTTAAATAAAGTTCAATTAATTAAGGTTTTTAGTTGAGATCAAAATGGCAAAAATGAGGAAAAATTCAGAAGGTGGGGTTGAGATGGGAAGTTAGAGCCGAGTGTATCGAGGTCACGGTAGCTCAAGTGGTAGAGTAGCGACGTATCTAGCCGAAGGTCGTGGGTTCGAATCCCGCTCGTGACACTGACTTTTTTTCATCTCAACTAAAACCCTTAATTAATTGTAATGTACTAATTGGTCAAGCGGACCACGAAATTAATGAATTTAATTATTAAAATGAAGTACACTTCACTAAAGCTCTCCGTGGCCATTTCATTTGTCGTCGAGAATCCAATCCGATTACACGACATTTGAAAAATAACTAGTTACTTTAAATAAACATAATGAATTCACAGCGGTATTTTTTATATCAGAAACATAGCCATGTGACAAGTCCCCAAAGAACTTAAAATTTTACGATATTTTAACTCATTTTTCTTGTATTTATATTCGAAGTTATTGTCCTAATGGTTCATAATATAGTATGAAGATTTTTTCATGTTTCAGCATTAACTTCATTTAAAAAAACTATGAAGCATAAATATAGGACACCAGAAATATTTTTCATATTGCATAATTACATTTTTTCCAACGAATTTTTATTCTACAAAGCTCTGCAATGGAAAGTCGTACTTTGAAAATGTCTTTTGCAATGTAGAAAAATAGATGGAGTTGTTAGAAAAAGATATATACAAATAAATTCAAAACTAACCACGTAGGTAAAGAAATCTGTAGGGAAAGGGATAAATATATATAAAATTGTATTATGTACTGGGAACTCAACCATAATTCTCATATTGGATGGCATTCCTACACACTCTTGTTTGGACCCAAAAGGTGCTTTTCTATTAAGTGCGACTGCGTCTGGTGATCTCTGCATGCCGAACACGGGTGAATAGATAGAGAAATAGATAAATAAACAAATAGATTAGGATGAATATCCGTTATACAAAGAGGTTTGGAAAAGAAATAAAGGAAAAGTACGAAACACCGTAGAGACCTTGGATTCAAATTCGTCTTCAAGCATTTAATCATCTTTTGATTCTAGAAATCGTAAACTTAAGAAATATTTACCATACTGATTATAATGTCACGACTGTTTGAATGAGTCAAATGGACGCCGTATTTTGCCTTAAAACTTTGCATTCATCCAAACACAAAACTACTTACTAGTTAAGGAGGTCACTAGGACTTGAACAGTCCAACACATATTCTGATTGCAAAACCCGTTTCTACCAAGCCGTAATGTTATTAAGGTGCGAGTAATCAAGATGCAACTTTTGGGACCAAGTTGTTGATTAGTCCAATAAAATTATCTTCTTCAAATAATACTGGCTATGTGAAAAATGTACTAAATAAAACAATTTAAAAGTTTCCAAATACATACAATTTTTATTCGATGTTTATTTTTTATTTACATTTTTATAAAGAATAGATATTTCCTCAAAGTTTTGGTGGAGTAACGATTTACTATCGGAATAAACGTTTTACGTTTAGCTAAAAAGTTTTAATAATTTATATAGAAATAGAAAATATTATGATATGATTATTCGGAGATCGTGAGATGCGGTCTGGTATGACGGAGGGTTTAGAAAAATGTTTTCTTTATCGTGCCAACGTTTCGATCTTTATTGACATCATCAGGGCCCGAGATTTATAGATATTGTTCGAATTTTACAAAAACATGTGGGGAAGGAAGTTGGGATAGAAAAACATTTTTATATGAGGAGTCGGTTTCTTTGAAGCGAAGGAGCCGACAATGGAAAAAAACGTGGGTAATTGTTTCAGGATTATATAGAGGGGGATAATTAGGAAGCGATACGCTAATATCATCAATGAAATTCAATATCGATAACATACATATATCATCATCACATCACACAAAACATAACATATTAAGCAATCATTCTAGTAGTCTAATTCTTTAACAATTTGGCTTCCTTTCCCTAATTATCCCCGTCTATATAATCCTTAAAGGATAATCAAGCCGAACCATTACCCATTTTTCCCATTGTCGGTTCCTTTCGCTTCGAAGAAGCCGACTCTTCATATAAAAAATGTTTTCTGTCCCAACTTCCTGTTCCCCTTCAAAGTCCAACGTATGTAAACATAGAACATCAATACCTCACTGGCACTCTCAACACGACAGACAAGAATGACACACCTACACGGAAAACAAACACTTTAAGTGGTTACGAATACTTTGATTGAATCTAAGATTTTCTAGCATTGTATAAACTCATTCTTTTTTTTTTCAATCTAAAATTTTGTAGCATTATATACATTCATTTTGTTAATCTAAAATTTTCTAGCATTGTATAAATTTATAATTTTTTTCCACATCCTACATTTATTTGTAAAATTCAAACAATGTTTATAAATCCCAGGCCCTGAAGATGATCTCAATAAAGATCGAAAGGGTGGCACGATAAAGAAAATGTTTTTCTAAAACCTACGTCACACCAGACCGCATCTCACGATCTCCGAATAATCATTGGCTAACGTTCAGTAAACACCACACATATTATTTTATGACATTTTTAAGACTACAAATGTCTTACTGATTTAAAAAGTGAAGCTATAAAGAATAAAGTTTTTATACGAACAAAAAATCCTGTATAATGCAGTGTTTGTTTTTAAGAAATGTCCCCTGACTAAATCTTCATCAACTTCCATACATTATACTCCAACATACCATGGATGTTGAAACAGCTTTAAAGTTATAATATTTAACTTTAATAGAACAATCTGATGTTCGATTAGGACCGGTTGTTTTTGTTAATTTCGGAGTGGGTGCCTTTTGGGTCAAGTGGGTGGAACAGGAACGAGTGGGAGTTAAGGTAACCCCAAGATATTTATGAGAATTTATTACCTCTATATATTTTCCTTTAAAGGATTTTGACCTGCTCATCTCTAAAAACAGTCATTTTCGATATGTTCCAATTAAATTTACAATTTCACAAGCAACAGTAATAATTATAAATGTGTTTGATATTATTAGAAAACACAGTTTGATCCCAATTTTTCCAATCTGTATAATATTTCCTAGAGGACATAGTAGGTCATAAAAGAAAGGGCAGATAAAAAGAGTCTTAATCAATAGTCGTGTCTTACACGTAATACACTGAAAAATATACAGATTTACAGATACCGCCTCGACTATTTAAACACAAACAAAAGCTTTAATTATTTGGTAAGCAATTGCGAAAAATTATTCTGTCCCTTTATACGAAGCAATTCATAAACAAATAAACTTTCTATTCCATCAAACCCGAAGAAACTGGTAAAATCGATTACTCTCTCGTAATTATTTTTCTTATTAAAACAAAATGTTCATCATTCCTTACTTGTATAATGATAATTGGCAATATTTCTCTAGAGATAACTATTTAGGATGCGTCGTAACTGGTCAAAAACCATCTTAAAAATTAGGTTTTTAAAGCATTCTTAAAGTTAATTCAACTGTAATCAATCTTGCTTTATTTATGATAACTGGATCATGGTAGTGAAATCCTTTTTAACAGGCACATATGGAAAATTGGAAACTCCGTCAGCCTGAGGTAGGACGCCATCCCCCTTATTTCTCAAGAGGTATTAAAATATTTTGTGCTTCTTGATCTTCTGTGAGAAATTCTCTTTCTTTACATAACACAAAACGTAATATTTTTCTGTGTTGTTTTTTTTTTTTGACCAATTGAAATGGCATTATGAACATTCATGTTCCATTCCCGTCCTAAAGATGGATTAAAACGGACTAAGATGGAAGGAGTATTTATTATATAATTTATATTACTAACGAGAAGATAATGGTAGGAAATATACAGGATGTATCAACTTCTATAGTCCACCCATCCACCCATAAAATTTGAACGAACATACGAAACGATTAATTTTAGCGAAAAAAAATAGTCTTATACAAACCCCAAGTTAATTTTTGATAGAAATCGCGTGGTCGTAACATATTTAACATAATTTTCTCAAGTAGCTTGGAAATGTCACTAACTTTGTTGATATTGTTTTAAATGAAAATCCCATATTTTTGTTGTACAATTCGATTCAAGAGCTTATTTTATGCCTTTCAGTAAATTTTGATAGAATCGACCACGTATATACCATAGTAAGTTACAACCGACTTTTTTCATTTTACAAGCAAAAAATATATGTTCTCAATCAATTCTAATATGTTTTCACTTGTTTTGACCAAGTTATGGTATTACCTTCCATTTTGTTTTAGTGTCGGTATCTAATTGTAAATATGTATTTAAAAATTTCAATGTTTCGATGTTCTGTTAGGTCTATTTAAATTTCGAATGGGAATGACCTCTCTTATTGTAATTTTTATTTTTCTTATTTTCTCGAAGTTAATCCTGTTGAAATCATCTGGATTTTATCGCTCAATAATGTATGCCTGAGGATTCATTTCATGTTCCACTTTCCAACAAAAATGTGTACAAATGCCGAGGAAAGAGTTGAAAGAGCTTGTTGCTTTTGTTGATGCTGGGCAAAGAGGAAGGTCCCCTGCAGATTAATGGTTGCCATATCCTTTAAATCCATTTAATTATCTTTTTTACACTTTTTTTACAATGGTAGACACAATGATCATTGTATTTTCCTGCTTTTATACCAGAATTTGGGTGACCATCGGTCATTTACCTACGCTAACTCCAACCGAACACGTCCGGCAGTAACGCCCGAAAACGAAATAGCAGTGTTGGTCTCGGCTGTGGAAAGTCCTCACTTCTCAGTTAGAGCTGTCATCGATTATCGCTATATCGGCTTAGTCAGGCTGGCTAATATTGAAAGTAAATAATTTTCGTCTGTATATCATCTCGTACAAGGCATTCCCGAGGGAGATTCAACGATGTGTTTGGATTTCATTTCAGGAATCCTCGTTGAAATGGACATGGAACTCAACCTGCAGAACCGAGTTTTGTGGACCGAAGAATCCACATTCTCAAAAAACGGGATTTTGATTTAGTACAACCGTGTTTTCTGGGCAACTGAAAATCCTCGTTTGAATATTCAAACGCGTTATCAAACAGTCCATTCGATTAATATTTTGTGTGGATTGCTCGGCAACCAGAGTATTGGACCACATTTTTCTAAGCGGAACACTCAACATCATTCTATTATAGAACATACTCTCCCTACACTCACGGACAAAATTCCGCCATACTCCAGGCGAAAGATGTGATTCGAACAAAACGGTTGCCCCGCTCATAACAGTCGGGTCGTTACCAATTATGTAAACATGAGCCGTACAGGGAGATGGATTAGCATACAAGGTCCTATTTCGTGGCCTCCGTGGTCGCCAGATTTGACCTCGGCTTCAGGGGGCATTGAAATCGTGTGTATGCCAATCCATCTATGCAGAGAAATCCGCCCAGAAAAAAATAGAAAAGGCCACAAATGAAGAATTCCTGAAATGAGCAGAACATTTTAATAAATAGTCAAATCTACAACAATGCATAATAACAGCTGAGAGTCATTTTAAAAATAAAATTGACTGGATGATGACAAAAAAATCCGTTGTTAAAAGAGTTCGTTTTTTAAAATTAATATAAGGTAATCATAAAAGCAACCCCATGATCCATACCCTATTCTGAGACGATACCTATCCTAAATTAACTTGCTAATGCTATTCGTTTTCGAAATAAATGGGGAGGGCCATCTTGTTGTTACAAAAAGCATACCCTCTTCACGTGTCTTCCGTCGGGCATAACTCCGAAATGGTCAATCCTATCAAAATTTTGCCCTTAGTAAATGTGGCATAAAATAAGCCCTAGAATCGAATTTTACGATAAAAACATGATATTCTTATTTAAAATTACAAAGTTTGTTACAAGTACAAAGTCATTACCTAGCTAGATGAGAAAGTTATGTTACAATACCACCATGCATTTATATAAGACTACTGCCAAAGTTGATACACCCTGTGGGTGAATATATATATATATATAATCTGTTTGTTCAAACGATAAGACCTTTATAAATTGTTTGCCACATGTTTTTGTGGTTTTTTATTATTTCGGTTCAAATAAGCCATTGTAATCCGAAGGTTGATCATTAATTTTATTCTATTTAAACCGTTGGCCTCAATTCTTGTTAAAATATCCGCGTGACCAAATCTCAGTTTTAAAGATTTTAAACTCAGCCTTTCACCAAACTCCGTCAGATCGCTTCCGTCCAAAATAGTTTTCCTCTTGTAAAAATACCACAGTGCACGAGCGTTAAATTGCAGATAGTGTCACGTTTAACAAGGTGTTTGTTTTCTTTTTAATTCGTGCCGGTTGAGAGGTGTAATTAGTGTAATTTATTGCACGCTGTCCTCCCTCTTTGCTGTACACACCCCCGATCTAATTTCCGTCTTCGAACTGCAAGAACAAACATGAAATTCAAGATAAAACGCAATATAATTTCAATGAAAAGTCATTATAAAATTTCAAACTGAAACTTTTACTTGTTAAAGTTATTCAGAAAGCTATGAAATCGTTCTTAGTACATATTTTGGAAAAAATGCATTATTTATATTTCTATACTCGAAGGTAAAAACCGGACACTCGTATTTTGTTGATTATTTCAAACTAGATGTATTTTTATCGTCTTACCAATTACAACACACTTACTTTAATGTAAACTAAAATAAACTAGATCAGAAATTTATGATTTTTAATAAAAACTTATTTAATTATAATCATTTACTGTTAGAATAATAATATTATGTAAATTTTAATCTATCACTAAAGGATTTTCCGGTGTTTTTCAGCAAATTTTCATTCAAACTATTATAATTATTTCTTAATTTATA
The DNA here is from genome assembly GCF_000648675.2 of Cimex lectularius. NCBI lineage: Eukaryota > Metazoa > Arthropoda > Insecta > Hemiptera > Cimicidae > Cimex > Cimex lectularius. The sequence continues at coordinate 336,318 of NW_019392926.1, read as the reverse complement.
CTCATGAATGTCTGATTCCATTTAATTTGCTTTACAATAAAATAAGTAAGTTGTAATTAATATAATAATAAAAATATTGGGTTGTCTGGAAAATAATGCAGGTTTTCTTTCAATTAACCCTCTATATTACAGACTGTTTACGTTTGATGGATTATTCTTTTGTACGAATATCATCACTTTTTAATCCTCTTTCAAATAAAAATGTTTGTTTACCGCAGTGGTATTTCGTTACATGGGAATAATTCAGGATTTACTAAGACAACTTTCGTTTTACGAGTTTCACCTCGGGCGGAATGGATAGAAACATTAATGAATTCTGGGGCAATGGCAGTGTGAAGAGAGCACCGTTCAATGATGGTTTAAAAAATTTCGAGAGGGAGACTTTAGCATTGAAGTCAAAGAAGGTCGGGAAGGATTTCTTCTCTGGACGACGAAGTTCTGCGAGCTTTGGCGAAGCGAATCCCGGAACAACTTGTAGAGAATCTGTCAGTTAGCAAATCGACCGTTGCTGTCCTGCTTAACGCAATTGGAAAGGTGAAAAAGCTCGAAATTTGGATTCTTCATGCATCAAACGACCGCCAAAAAATCATGTTATGAAGTTTGCACACTACTTCTTTGCGGAGTGAATTCTCTCCGGTAACAACAGACGTTCTGAACAGTGGGTCGACAAAGGAGAAGCAGCACCACATTTTCTAAAGCATCCAACTCTTAAAAAAAAGGTTTGGTGCCCTCAAATTGAAGCAATGCGCCAAAAATTGGCGATATTGAAGCCATCTTTCGTCAATCAGAAAAGGCCGATTCTAATACAGGACGCTCGGTTCCATGTCTCACATGTGACTACACGAAAACTATTAGATCGTGGTTACGATGTTCTGCCTCACCATCCCCTTTCTCAAGACCTCTGGCCTACCGATAACCATTTTTTTACTACAGCCCTGAATGTGAAATTATATTCAATTTGACGAACCATAAACAATTGACCCAGAAATAATCATTAATGATCAAAATAGTCCAATTCGTGTAAAAAAATATTTTCCGCCTGTTTAAGAAACACGGTTTTTTTTGTAAAGTTCGGTAAATCAGAGACAAATAAATGATATTCTCTCTCTTATTTCCATAATTTCTAATGGCCTACTCTGACATTGGACAATACATAAATATAAAGATCATTATTCTTTGGGAAATCATCAATCATTCCAGTTTCTTGAATTGAATTAGTGCTATTTTCAACAATCTTCCAATTATATTCCCTTAAAAGAATTTTGTTTGCCCTTCAAAACAATGTTTATATCCAATCTTATTCATTTGTTAGTATTTATTTATAGTTCTACAACTGCATAGACATTTAATTTATGAAGGTCAATATTTTCCCCCGAAACAAAACAGCTCAGATAATTTAGTGCCACTTTTAAAAGAGTAATTAATTATTATAATTTATTAATGTGTATACCTAGACTGTGTAAATTCTACTTAATTACATTGTAATTATTTATTAGTATTTATGAAGTAAATCTAACACCATTTCCTAATTTCAGTATAAATGCAAACATTTTAAAGCTCTTATTTAATTGGTTCGCAGTTTCAAATTTTAGAGTTTAGAGTCAACTGTTTCTTATGCGTTTTATAAGAAACTTAACAATAATATTTTATTCAGGTTTGAAGTTTTCAAAGAATGAAATGTTGAATAACTAATACCCTTTCATTTTACCTTTTGAAAGATTTGCTGGGAAAAAGTTGGATTTAATCAAAATTATGAGGCTCAATATACCAAATAGCAACAGGCTTGATATATTTTAGTAAATTGGGTCTCATTTTAAATATGAACGTTAAGTTAATACAATGATTAATTGTGGTGTCTAACTTTACTAACATGACGATTATGAGAGTTTAATTATAACATAAATAAGAAAAATTGGGTAGATTATATGAAAACTCGCAAATCATTGAATAAGTTATTCGCTGCATTTAGTTCCCTCGTGTTTAATTAGTCGACACATGATTTATTTTTAGAAAATTATTTACTTTCTTATTTTAGATCTTGACGGTACGTTACATTTTTGACCGGTGGATTCAAGGTTTTGTCCAGAAATTGTTATTAAATGTAAACTTTTCGAGTAATTAAATTTTGCAAATAGCCTTGCCCTTTTTATCCGACTTTAACCAGGCGGCAGTATTAGAATTTTGAACAAAGAAATTTAATTAATCACCTACTTCTTTGATATCTCGTTGGCCGGGAATTGCCAAGAAAAGCATAAATTATTTCTAAAACTACATGAAAGGGCAAAAGTGGTCAAAAAGAAAAAATGCATTGTTTTGCATTGAAACGTTGAGCTGAAAGTGGACCTTCTGTAAATGAAACTCATAAGTATGCAAACCTGCAAACACGGACTTCTGTTGCATCCGGTGCATGAACAAGTTGAGGGAGTTTTCACTGGATATTAAAAAGGGGCACCTTCGGACCTATTAGCTTACCAAATTTTTTCAGTCGTCACCCAGGTTCGGAAAACAGGACGAAGATGCAAATCTCCTTGTTTTAATTCGAATTTAAACTGGTGAAAAAGAGGGAAACGTGGAATCGGGACTGAGGTTGATCAATATGGAAGGGAACAGGGGGCGTGCCACTCTACGATGCCGAAGAAGTGGGTGGAATATATGAATATCTAGGTCACATTGGTATGGCTATTTCACATTGGCTGTCGTCACTTAGGTGACTGGAAACCAGCGACAACCTAGGATTCCACTTTTATCTTGTTTTACCTCACATAAATCGACCAGGGCCAGTCTCGTATTTTAACCCGACGCACAGATTTAACAGTTAAACAGATCCTTATTTCTTTTCATGCTTCATTGGTATTGAAGCTTACCGTAAACTGGGCAAACCATTCGTCTATTAAATTCAAAACCTGACCTATGTGTACCAATTTACTAGGCGTTTTGTACTCTTAATAATAAATATATTTAAAAAAAACAGAGAGTAACGGTATAATATCTTTTTCAAACGTCTAATGCATACTTTTCTTTCACATTTGATTTTTTTATGGAGATTATGATTTATGGAGATGCAGTGTCTCCTAATACTGCCATACTTATAGCATAACATTTTATATATTTATCGCACGTTTGCTTGGCAATAGAGTTAAAAAATTGCCGCTAAATTGCTTAACTGTTTCGGAATTAGTAAGAATATCTTAATGAACAAGGCCTGTATTTTCAGCAGTTAAAACAAAATTCTGACATGTTAAAAAATGCCCGAAAACCTCAAGAAATGGCATATAGTTAATTAAACTGAAAGTCCTAATATTTTATAAAAGTCTACAAAACGCAAGTAATATACAACAAATGGCATTCTTGTAAAAACATCAATAATAGATTACCAAATTTTAAATCAGAATCAAACGGGATTATCAGATTAGAAATATATCGGCTGTCTTAGTGTAGAACCTTGGTGAACATCAATAAGTATAAAAACCTTTTTACGGGTTTACTCATTTTTGTCTGATTTTACGGTATAAGCTGTTTTAGATGTGTTTTCTATCTGTTCGATAAAATTGTAAGATTTATAAAAGTAAGTTTCGTGTTTAACTACAAGAATTGAAAAAGTTATTCAAGTCTCATTCCATCTGTGCAAAATTTAACGCTTTACTATTTTCTAATTTAAGTTTTTCACAACAGTGTGTAATAACATAATAAGGTACAATTAATAAGCTCTTATAATCTTAATGGTTTGTTGTTATTCTTTTCCCAATACAAAATCAAAATAATTGCAAAAAAAAAAAGGAATGGAAAAGTGGCACGCCTATTATTCCTTTCGATATTGATCCGCCTCAATAATCATAAATAATTTTTTATTAGTGTTAAGATTGAGACAACAATTTATGTAGTATTGTTCTTTTTGATTTGAACATTTCCAAAAATATTATGATTTTTAAAAATACGATAGTTGTTTCATCCTTACCAACAATTCAATTAGATTTACGAAAAAGTGAGAAATAGTCGTTTTTAGAAAGAAAAATCATTGATTCAAATACATTTTTGATCTTTTCTAAACATAGCACAAGTCAGATCTACCAAAATAACCTAGGAATGAACAAAGGTGTGGCTTGAATCCCCGCATTCGACGAGCGAAAGTTATCTTCTCCAGGACCTTTGTCAATTGTTTCAGCATCCCGTTGACTTACATTTCCCCGAATGAATTTTGGAAGATCCATAAATAAGCCTTTCAATTTATTTGTGTACAGTAGATACATGTTTTAGTTAGATAAATTAAACAGACACGTTTTCAACCATATTTACAAATTAAACTTAATAAATTTATATCTATTATTAAAATATGAAAAATTGCGTAAAGAGAGAAAATTCAAAAGGTTGTAGGTTGAGATGGGGAGTTGGTGTCCGAGTGGATCGAAGTCCCGATAGCTCAAGTAGTTGGACGCGTATTGAGCCGAAGGTCGTCAGTTCGAATCCCGCTCTTGACATTAACTTTTTCATCTCAACCAGGACCTTACATAAAAAGAACTATTAATTTAGGTTAATTAATAAATCTCACGATCTCTAAATAATCATTAATTAATAAACGGTATTAAACCACCTTAGATTTATTTTTGTAAATGAGATTAATATGTATAAGAATTGGAAAGGTATTCACATAATAATAACACTGGCGAAAATTTTCAATAAAGTTGGTATTTTTACTGTCTCTCGCTTTTAATGTTGTCTTACATTAGCAAATTTGAAAGAATTGGGTGTTTACTTTACCAAGTGTAATCTGTTTAAAAGTATGAATATCCAAAAAGCGTTCAAACAATTCAAAGATAAAATGGTTTTTATTGTTTGCTTAATATTAATGAAATTTAATGAAGTTTCTATTAATCGCTTAAAGCAATATTTTAATAATTTTGACAGTATTTTAATATTAAGTAAGTTTTAAAGCCGATTTCTAATCGACTGTAAGACGTTTCATTAAAAATTCCACGGATCGTTACAAAAACCTCAATATTGTATTAATTAGCAGAGTAAACGTTATTTTCAAAGTAAACACACAAAAAGTTAATTTGTGGCTCAATAAATTTTTCATTCATTTATACAAGTTGTAAATTTAATAAAAAACCGACCCGATATTTAAGTTGGACGTTTCAAAAATCTAAATAAATCTGCAAAATAGAAACAACAAATGTTATTGAATCATAAGTAAAACAAAATTAATTTCCGTTATTCATGAGACTTTAACTACCTGTTGGTTGTCGTGGACGAGAGTCAAACCACTTTACAATACCTTTTTCATACTATTCTCAGTTAAAAAGAAATGAGCTATGCCCGGTTTCGAACCCAGAACGTTTTGCTGGCAAGTACGCTCTAACCACTCGGCCTCCGAGATCCCTTATTGGTCAATATTTATACTATATTTATCATTGTTAATGAGATTACAAAACATATTTTAATTCAATTGAGCCGGTTATTTTTTCTTTTGTAATGAATTTAGTTACAAACTTGTTAACAATATGCCTAAAAGTTGCACAGAGATTTTAGCTAACAGTGGATATTATACTCTGTATTAATTGTTTCAAATCATTATTTTGCCTAATAAACAAATGTACGGAATTAAAATCTACTATTATTCAAAAACCGTTAATTAAATTTCAGTAAAAACAATAATTACTAATGAGTTTTAATGCAATTTATAAATAAAATAAATAAAAATGCTAGGACCTACAAAATTGGCAATATCCCTATTCATTTTTGAGTATTTCATTATCAAAATGACATCTTTATTGTGTAAAATTTAAAATGAACTTCATCTTCGAAATGGCCTCTCTTCACTTACATATTAAGTTCAGCCGATTTAGAGGCCTGAAGAGTAAAGCCGTAAAGCAGGCTAGCTAAACTTAATTCGCTTCCTAATAGACATAGTTTCTATAATGTAATTGAAAATGATTTTTTGTTTAGCTTTGCTATTGAGATAATACAGTATCATACACATTTACTTTAACTCTAAAAAATCGGTAATTAAGGTAAATTTAAATAAATAATAGAGAAAAATCAAAGATCGCTTTGTAATATCAGGATATATTATTTCCTCCTCGTTTTTTTTATAGGCGGAAAATTTTTATAAACCTTATTTTTTTAAATAATCTCAAAGAAAGCTTAATTCTGATGACGGTACTAGGAATAAATTAGGTTTTTACTTTAAAAAAAATGGCAAAGATGTTTTTGCAATATCCGAGGTTTTTCCGAACCAATTTTCAAAGTGTTTTCGCACTTTTCGTACAACCGAATGAACTTAATGAATATGCCAGTAAAAATGAAGTTACCATTTATTATTATAATGTTTAAAGTATAACTCATGATTTTTCCTTCTTGAAGGTGGGATAATGGGTCATCTCAAAAAAAACCACAACCAGTTTTTATCCACAACGTTTCGAATTTATTTTAATTCCACCTGAAGAAGGATTAACATAATCCAAAACATTGTGGATAAAAACTGGTTTGGATTGTGTTTTTTTTGAGATGACATATTATCCCACCTTCAAGAAGGAAAAATCATAAATTTAAAATATAAATATGCACAAAAAAGCTTAATTGTTTTTTGAGTTTAGTAGTTTTTAAGATAAGCAAGGAACACTTGAAAGTTGTCACCCTGTATAGTATATTTGTTATGGGAATTTATTAAACCAAATCAAACAGTATTTTTCTAAAACAAATAGTGACTTAGAATGGAAACCTTGGAAAATCTAAAAAAGTTATGCTTCATCTGACCCGTTGCTTTCAAATCCTTGCTTCCTAGCAAGATTTCGTCTCAGTCTATGAGTGTAGTGCTCGCTTATCCAAAAAGAAAATTGAAAAATAAATCGCCGTTGGATTATTGCAACCGACGCGTATGCGAATAAGAGATTGGTGATGCGGCGACAGTATGTTTCAACATGTTAAGCCGTAGGGGTCAATGGGAACAAATGGCCAGCCGGAGATAGAGGGGAAATGAAAAGAATCTCGCGTCATGAAGAACGATCGTAGTTTGATTTACACATTTGTAATAATTTGATGTTGAATAAAATCCGACCCCTGTTGCATGTTACTAAATTGGATTAACATATTTTCTCACAGCATGTTATATTGAGCGAAACTCTTTCTTTTCAAAATAACAGGAAGAGATATTTCTAGAAGTATAGATTTTTCCCGACTGTCAAGCAGCTAGGACTATTGCCAGCTTCTTATGTTTTGTCTATCTCGTTTTTTTTAATACCGCAATCTATGATGTTTAACCCTTCCACGTGATTAAAATGTCCTAAGAGTCCAAGTCAATTAAAATACACATTCATGCTATTTAAAAGATTATCTAACCTCAATTGGTGAGTCTCAAGAGTTCTCGATATACTGTTGAGATCCCACCCCGTAAAATTACGCTAAAATCATGTACTATCTAAACCTACGGTTGGCCCTGAAAGGCGATATCACCTTGACGCCCTCCATTCCTTCACGCCAATAAATACATTCACACAATTGCGTAGTTACAAGTGTTTTTGATATTACGCCACTGACCCTCTAACACACTACAAATATGTATATACAGGGTGATTCACAAACTATGCGCAAAACTCACGGAGATGGTTGTTCAGCTCATTTGCAACAAAACTTATTCTAGAAATGATAAATGGTGAAGTGAGTGAGTTGGTTCAATCTTTTTAATAGATAGTTCCTACTCAAAGTTAGTTGTTTTAAAGATCCGAGTTTCAAGCTTATAGCTCATCATCAGAGTGAAGGAATTTAATCCACCATTTAGAAATTGGTTTTTAATCCCGCTGAATTTGCGAAAAGCGGAAATTATAACATAATTATATATTAATAATATATAAATACTATATAATACTATATATAATACCATATAAATACTATATAATAATAATAAATACTGTAAGAATATAATTAAAAATTTGTGATTAATATGTTTTTATTTATAAATTAATAAAAAAAGTAAAATGATAGTAGTAATAATAAATTAGCAAATTAATGGTAAAATTAAATAGTAGAAATTAAATTAATTCATTTGTACATTGTTGTAAATCAAAATCTATTCTATTATTAATGCAATTATCTCCATGTTCTATTTTACATTTTTTAATTTCAAATTTCTCAAAACAACCTAATTCCTTTCCTTTGTGAAACTGTGTAACAATGTTTTATTCAAATTTAAATTGAAATTGAATTTTGTTTCATTTAGATGGTCCTTAAATTCCGAAAATTTGTTTGATATAGGTAAGTGTTCTTGAACTCTCGTTTTTATTTCTCTACCGCTTTGTCCTATATATTTATTGTCGCAATCATTACAATTAAGTTGGTAAACCTTGCTTTTTGCCAAGTTGTCTACCTTGCGTTTAGGTTTTGAGAGGATGTTTCTAATTGAACACCTACCTCTAAAAGCTGTTCTAAAACCTTCTTGTTTAAGAATTTTACCTACTTTTCCTGCTAGTATGGCAAACAACGGAAACCTATTAATTCGATTTGGGTGGGAAGGGAGTCCTTTTATTGCTTCTGTTAATAGTAATTTTTTATTATTTTAACTAGCAAACTATCAATATTAATCTATACCCATAAATATTTCCTGATATCCATTTTTTTTCTAGACAGCAGGTGTTAATGGAAGTTTTAACATAGGGTCTATGGGCCAAATGAAACCAGTGGTTTTTTGAGTCCATGGGTGAGAAAAATCCAATGGTAGTTGTGGGTTTTCTATATACGACTATTTCAATTAGGTCGTTTAATATACGCAGTTTTAAGTCTAAAAGTTTAAACAACCATCTTTATTTATTTCCAATGTAAAATTTATATTATCCTATTTTCCCACTAATGATCATTTTATCCCAGGAAAAAAGTTACGTGAAGAAAGTTTCTTACTTGGATAGCCCATAGTTGACAATGGCTCATGTTTAAATGCACATCAAAAGTCTAGCTGAAATGACAAAAACTGGATTGTTTCATGATTAAATACAAACTAAAATGCTTAAAGGTATCACTTTAAAAACTTTTTTATTACTATCTAATGGAAAATTGATCACTCTTCTAATGGTGCTATCAGATTTGCTAGACCTTAAAGAGCAAAAAGTTATGGCGGTTTTAACCGAACAAAAACAGCGTTTTGGGGACAAAAAATTAATTTATAAATATATAAGTATACTTCACTAAAGCTCTCCTTGGCCATTTCATTTGTCGCCGAGAATCCAATCCGTTTACACGACTTTTGAAAAATGGCAAAAAGGAGGGAAAATTTAAAAGGTGCGGTTGAGATGGAAGTTGGTGTCCGAGTGGATCGAGGTCACGATAGCTCAAGTGGTAGAGCAGCGGCGTATCAAGCCGAAGATCGTGGGTTCGAATCCCGCTCGTGCCATTGACTTTTTTATCTCAATTAAAAACCTTAATTAATTGTTTATAAATATCTCCGAACCTATTGAAAATTTTAAAAAATGTATAGAATATGTTTGGTTGCAAATAAGCTAAAAAATCATCTCTGTGAGAGCATAGTTTCTGATTCATGCTCTATAAAACTAAATAACCTAGATTACTTTGATGTGTTTGTATGTACTATGTATTCTATCACAAATATACCCATCACTAATAAACATCTTTTCAATTAATCAATCATTAATTAAGGTTTTGATAGGGATAAAAAGTCAGTGTCGGGATTCGAACCGAAGATCTTCAGCTAAATACGCCGCTGCTCTACCACTTGAGCTATCGGGACTTCTATCCACTCGGACTCCAACTTCCATCTCAACCCTCCCCTTTGAATTTTCCCCCATTTTTGCCATTTTTCAACTTTTTTATCTCAACCAAAACCTTAATTAAAGATTAATCAATTGAAAAGAATTTGTTTGGTCAATCAGACCACGAAACCTAATAGAACTAATAAATATATTCATTTAGTAAGTACATTATTTCAACCTACGTATAAAATGGCTCTATACATACGATCAAATATTTGTATCTGCTTCATAATCAATCAATATCTTTTTATAACGGCTGCTGTACCTAAAAAGTTGTTTAAAATCTGAAGCCAAGCCACACCTTATTCTTTGCGGCCCTAATCGCTCGCAGTTAATATGTGTATAATTGCAGTTTTAATGTTCTCTACTGTTCTTGTATTGAAATTCGTCATTTTGCGCAATAATTAAGACTGGCGTAAACATCGATAAAGGGATATTCAAGATGTTTGTAAGATGTTAACTCGTGTTAACTCGAATAGATAAATGTCCTGTAAGATTGTGAATGTCCCCTTCTTTTCTTAGCATGTTAAACGTTCATTTTTCCGCAGTGCTGCGCGTGGCGATTGGTAGAACCAAACAATTAAGCTATAACAGTCCTTGAAGGCTTGTTGTTCTTTGTTTTGGTTTTCTTTTGTGTTAAATTGTAAGTTAATAAAAAAGGAAAATTAATTTATTATTCCATTCAAAATGCTATCTATGCCGACATACCTAACTTGTATCCTAAGGTCTAACAGCTTACAACTTTATACGATATGGGGTGTATCTATTATGAAAAAGAGTATAAGGAAAGGTCAGAAATTAACAAAAGAAATGTATTGTTCTGATTTAATTATTGTGAATTTAAGAATAAAAATACATATACACAAAAAACAGCTGTTAAATTCATGGCTACCATGTTGGTTACCTACGCCCTAACGGATAGCAATGTGACTACATTTTCGACCTAACATTTAACATTGGCCCTGGCCTGTTAGATCGAGCAATGTTAACTAGCCGATTCTGACAAGCGTTCTTCATCATTTGTCTCGATCTAACAGGACTTAACAGAGTTAACTTAACAGAGGTTTACCACAAAGAATACCCCTATAATCTTGATAATACAAAAGCAACTACGAAGAAACATCTGAAATCGTCAATTAAAAGCAGGATCTGTAATCAAAACCACGGCCAACTTATACTTGTAATAATTTATAAATTTAAAGAGATGAAGTGGTTTTTGGAAATTACCCTAATTGAAAAATTCGTAATTGGCGTTGAAAAGTTTTCAATAGACCTCTACTTACCAGAAACCTTTCAGATAATAGCAACGGCGATTGCAAATCCGATAAATGCCTTACGAAAAGGGAGTCATTAAATGTTTGCCGGATCTTCGCAAGTCATTAGTGAAAGCTCGTATTCCGAGTCTTTTTTTAATTTGTCCCTTTCCCGGTCCTGCGGTTTGTTGAGTTTATTGATTTTTTCCTATTTTTAATAAAGGATATTGAAAGGTGAACACTTCGACAAAGCGGCCCTTCCGGCTGCGAACGTTGTTAAAATTCGATGCGTTCTTATAAGAGATGAAACAGTTGTATGCTGGGAGATCTCGGCGACATTATTAAATCCACACGGGTTTACTTTTGCCTGCTGTATACGCTAAACGTACACAATATCTCATAAACTTGTAAACATTTATTTTACCTTACACTTTTTCGAACAGTCTGAATGAACACATGAACGTAATGAAAAACCTAATGCTTTTAGAAATTAATGTTCGTTAAAAAAGGTGATTACAATTAAAAGCGTGTATTTTATTCGGCTTTATCAGAAAAAATGGCGTAGATTTCCTTAACCAACTTCGGTATCATTAAATTTTGCATATTAATTTGCAATATGAATTACTTTTTTGTTCTCAGAAAGGTTAGTAGGTTTAATGTTTGATACGATTTATTAGATGTATTTTCACACAAAAAATTGTAACTTTGAAAGAATTAAGGCGTGAAATTAGAAAGGCAGTATTGGCAATTAACTTAATTTGAGAAAAACCAAAAAAATAGTACCTGAGCTCAAATTTAGTTCTAAAATAAAATTGATTGTTTTTACAATTACTTCCTGGAAAATTCAGTACACTGATGAATGTGCCAAACAAGAAACTCACTGAAGTGCGATACTAGTAGAACTGTAAATTGAAAATGCTTGTTTTTGTTAATATGGATTTTTTTCATATAAATAGATAAAGTTTTGACAATGGATTGTAGGATTAGCATATTAAATTATGAATATTGGCTTTTTGCGGAGTTCTATACCAAAATAACAATAGTATGCCGAAAATATTAACCTATTTTGAAATAAGAAAATACGGGGGCGTCGGTGACCGCCTCGGTTTAGGCGTTGATCACTATAAGGTAAAGGTCCCGGGTTCGAATCCAGCGGCCCTGCATTCAAACCCGACATAAAAAAATACACAGTAAATGTACTATATTTACATTCATTTTATTTAGATTTTTTAAGCGAGAAACATTTCACCGATACTTTCTTCTTCACACTCGTCACTTTTTCAGAGAGAGATAAGTTTATAAAGTATAAATCTGCTGCCTCCAGTTCCAAAGAAATCAAGAATTTGCAAAAGATCTCGTTTTTCCCCGCAAATTTAGAACTGAAAGTTTACCCTAAAAAGACCAATATTTATTAGAAGGGAAATTGGCGTTCGTATTTAATTCGTTTTTATCCAAACAGGGTTCTCAACATCTCTAAATGTTTAGAACAATACATTTTTTAATTTGTTGAGTCGTGAGGAGCGGTCAATAATGAGGAACTTTAGAAAAACACCTTTTTTTTATTTTTTGCCGACGCTTCGACCTTGATTCGGGTCATCTTCAGGGCCTGAGTCAATTACAAAACATATGTTGATTGGAAAAAATACTATTTAAAATGTAAATATAAATTTTGAACCAAGCATTTTATACTCATATAAAGTGTGGTGCTATTCTTGTGGCGTCATTGGTTTTGTATGAAAGTGTCAAACGTGAATTTGTATTCTGCTGTTTTTATATGATTGTGACAGGGTGAGGGACGCGTTAAATTTCGGAAAATTTCTTTGATCATAATCGGTTTTATTTAACTCAAAGAAAGTCGAGAATGGGGATTTTTTGGACTGGATTTGTCATTCGGCATTCAATATTGGAAAGGAAGTTAATTATTAAGGACATTCTAGACTTCTTTTGAGTTACATAAAACCTATTACGATCAAAGAAATTTTCCCAGATTTACCGCGTTACATTATTTACATCTTAAATTGTATTTTTTCTAATCAACATATGTTTTGTAATTTACCCAGGCCCTGAAGATGACACGAATAATGGTCGAAACGTCGGAAAAAAATAAAAAATATGTTTTTTCTAAACTACCTCATTCTTGACCGCTCTTCACGACTTCAACAAACTTTGAAAAAACCGGACACTAAGAAACACTCAATACATTTAGTGTTTGAGCGAAATGTTTATCGATGACTGTAGAATCAATAAAGCATCTTCGGTCATATATATAAAAGTGTTATTTATTTGGGCGGTGCGCACTACCTCCTGAAGTCGTCAGGAACCAATTTTCTTTCTTCTTTTATTTTCTATTACTCCAAAATTAAGATCATTCAAATTGAAACATTGACTACTAACAAGATACTCACTTCGATGCAATCATTTGTGAACTGTTTCATTACAGACTGATCTTTTTCATTGCTGATGAAGTTTCAATAAAAATTATTAATTTTATTCATTAATCATTAATAATTTTGTAAAATTTCAATGAGCAGACTGCGGGATGATGAACCTGAGATTCGGTCGTCACAGATCATTTTAGTCTAGGGATCCTTGCTGGGTTAGTTTGTTAGACGCATTTAAGCATTTGGCCTATTCGCAAATACTGACTGGTGGAGCTGGGCTGAGGTGGAGTGAGTCATCTGAGAGGATCGGCATACGAAGCTCCCGGGCACGGCCGTTGCTCGACCAACAGAAGTAAAAAGCATCTGGGGCGGATGAACTTCCGCGGAGGAGTGGGTGCATCCATTTCCCGTGGAAACTCGTTACCCATAGGGGAGTGACTGACCACTTCTCCCCCTGAATTCACCCATGTGCACAACGGTATCTGAGAATGCACAGCTTTAATCCGAGGTGCGTGCAGGGCGATCACACAACCTCGGATTCGTCCCTCGAGATGACTGGTCGGAATGGCGGTATACTCTTTCGGCGCTTGGACGGCCATCTCATCTCTTCTATTCACCCAGGTGAGCGTCCATTAATGTAGTCCATTAAATGTGGAACCACAGTGAGAATGGATTGTACAGTGTGGTGCAACCTGAAAAGGTGAGCCTCGTGTCCTCGGTCACATCCCTTTCTCAATCCAAGTCCTTCCTTGAGACCTCGCCCAACCCTTGGATGCACGGGGGGTATCTAGGCACAACATAATAATGTAGCTTTGGGAGCGTGGCAACCTCTCTAAAGCACAAGTTGGATTCGTGTCGGCATCTGGGTCGGCAGCGGACGGCGGGTGCTTTATCAAAAGCATACGAGGGTTAGCGTACCATATCCTGTCTGCGGACGGGACATGGTGAGGGTGCATAACCATCTGAACTACGGGGAAGCAGAAAATGTTCCAAGTACAACCCTGCTACATGGGAATGGACTCGTGGCTTAGTGGCGACGCTCCTGGCGAGTACTTAGTGTGAATCAGTTGCTCGGGGTTACCGTCGCGGTTTCCTTCCGAGGGCAGTGTTCCTTTAGGAGGTGGTTAGAAATTCCACTTCAAACAAAACCGCGGCCGAAGCGGGTCCGAAAGTTTTTACGCTGGAGGAGCCCAATATTCTGGGAGATATATAGAGTGTCGCCTTCTCTACCTAGGAAACGGGTGGGACGACTCAGGCTGATGCATTTCATCCACTTGAGGTTAACCTATGCCGTTGACACCAAAATGATCAATAACGACCAAATTTAACCAAAAAATAATATAATAATGAACTGTTATTAAAATTCGGATTAATACATTTAATTTTAATATTTTAAATTATTTTATGTCAGTATTATGTTTGATAAAGACCTTCGTTTCTTTTTGTGTCCTCTTTTAGTGAATTCCAGAGATCGCCAGTCTAAATGAGGATCTGCCTGGTCCCTATTTCTTCTCTATTTACACGCTAGCATTCTCTCACGACCCTTTGGGTTTATTTCCAAATGATTAATTATAAATTATTTTTAACTCATTTTATTAAATCCATTATATGTAGCTTTTTCTTTAAGACTCAAGTATGACAAGGTTAGTTAGATAAATTAAGAGATATAAATTAAATTAACATCATTCTTTGAGTCTTAAAAAAATATTTTCAACATACACGTTTAACCGAATACAATGGTGTACCTTCACACATGATTAATTGAATACAATGATGTACCTTCACTAATAGAAAGGCAAAGATTGAATTTTTAAGTCTACAATAAAAATAATAAAATACAAGTTTCCTTGGAGTGAGCTAGTGCTGATTGAAACTAGAAAAAACACCTGCATCCTAACATTGCAGTCTGACAAATTCCAATAAATTGTATATACATATAAATCTGGTCATCCAGTTCAACTTAGTAGATTTTATATTAAATATATTAATATTTTTAACCTATAACCTTATAGGGCACTCTCAACACGACACACAAGAATGACGGAAAACAAACACTTTGAGCCCTGAAGATGATCTCAATAAAGATCGAAACGTTAGCATGATAAAGAAAACGTCACACCAGACCTCATCTCACGATCTCCGAATAATCTATAACCTTATATTTCGTCTAGCAGTCATAGAATATTTTTAATTGTACTACAGCCATATTTCTTATATAATTTTATTTTGAGCTGGAAATTATACTTTCTAAGAGTTTTTTAATTCTAAATTACTAAACATTCACAGTTGAATTATTTAATATCGTACATGAAATGAGGAGATTAATAATTGTCCATTGTTCTGAGTTTTTGTATATGTCATACATCTTAATGCATGAAATAACAGACAAAGTAATCTTATCATACTAGAATATCGCAATAATCAGTTGTTGATAATGTGGAAGTCCATAATTCGAACATTCTTACTGAAATGCTTGTGCTTTAGGTAGTTATTTTACGGTAAATTGAGTACATACGTCTTTACGATACTTGGCTAACAAATATAATCATGTATAACAACGCAATTGACAACCAAATGAACTATTATTATTCTAATTTAAAGGAAAATTTTATGAAAAGATCATGCATATGGCGTGGAGAGATTTTTATACTAAATTGCTTCCAGTGAAGTAAGCAGTCAACTGCCAAACGCAGCATTGAAAATAAAGAGGCTTGCATTACTTTTAAGTAGAAATGGGTGTTTTACCTCCATGACAACACAGTCTCATTTTTCGTCTGTGACATGGCACCTATCGGTGATTAAATTTACAAACGTATATTAGTGTTTTTTCACGTCTCAAAAAAGCATGTGTCGGCTTTTTGATAGTAAAGTAGGCCACTCGGCAGGTATTGATTTTCTGTATTATTCATGCCCCTGTTCCTGTTGACTGTCAATCAATACAAGAAACGTTTGGGTACTGGTACTTCTAAAGCCGTTGAAATATACATAAGAGGTATTCTCAGCACAAAAGTGAAACCCGAAAGTGGCTCCGGAGTTTGGAACGTGTGGAATAGGTCTTATCGATAGGTTTCGTAAACGAACTGATTTAATAAATAAATCATGTGATACAATGGATTTATTTTGTGTAGAAAGAAAGGGATTTTACAGGTTCTGGTCATAAAAATGTTTTTTTCATATTGTCTTCTGGTCAATTTGTTTTCTTGTCAATTACCCAAAATTCTCTTGTGCTCACACACCCATCTTACTGTTGGACTAAATGTTTCGCCATGTCATGGAGGCTTTAGATACATTCGCCTGCTAATTTGATTGTGAAATCTTTACGCGCTAACGTGTTTTTGACTGCTTGGCCGTCTGATATTATGAGACTTTTTAGTTAATGTAAACATCTTTTAAAATTTTCTTTGGTACAATTGCTATCTCAACTGCAATAACCGAAGAGTTCTTCCTGAATGAATTTCGTTGTTTAGAAACATCTTACATCATATAATTGATTAGATTTTTCCTTATTTATTTTTCTAATTTATAATCTATTGTTACAAAAGTTGGGCAGATGATCATAATTTGGTTTATAAAAAAATGTGTTGGATCTATTTATCAGCTATTTCAATGAAACAATGATTATATTTCTTTAAATATTTACATCAAATATGGTCTAAATTCGGCAAAACGAGTACGCTCCTCTGAGGAACACCAACGAGAATCGAGTAAATGGGAGAGAAAGAGTGTTTTGGCAGTTCGGAAGTAATGATCTATAAAGAATGACTTTAGTATCAGAAAAAGAGTAGATGATAGATAGATAATATAGATAATCGTTTATTTATCATTTTTTACATACAGATTGCAACCTGATTCTTTTTTTATGGTAGAAGTGCGAAAGACATTGACCTTCTGCAACCTTAACAATAGAATCATTTTGTCTTTTGTTTTGCCTGTGTTTGGGGAGAAAAACTGATTTGAAAAAAAAACATACCGCCATTGGGCTTCCACAGACAGGTGCGATACCCAATCAAATGAATGACATATGTCCAGGAAAACATCAGGGCAGTACTGGTTCAGCTCAAGGCCAGTAGCATGGCTCCTAAAAGTGATGAACTTGATGGATAGTCGAGTAGCAACTCTGAAGCCAAATTGGTGATTTAAGCTGGGAACACACTTACCCGATGCAACACTATGCGACGCTACCCTATGCTACCCGACGCCTTGCTACGTTTTGGTAGGGTGTGCACATCTATGCGACGTCAAGCGCACGCCACGTACAGTCCACAGCGTGCATCGCAAATCAGTATCATAATCGCAACGCCTCTTTTGTTCTTAATGCATTATTTTGAGCAAAACCATGTAATAAATTGTTAATTAAATTTTATGAGCACAACCATGTAATAAATTGTTTGTTTTAAATAAATTAATTAATGGAAAAAAGTTATTCGGTCGTTCGGACCACGAACTCTAATGGTTTTAAATAAAGTTATTACGGTGTTTTATAACTGCCTAACCATTATAATTAAATAATTTTTATAAAAACTCTTGAATTTGTGATCTCGTTTAATTTGGTTTATATTAAAATAAGAATGTTGTAATTAACATATCGACAAAATTACATAGTTTGAAATAAACTACAAAAAATATGAGTGTCTTGCTCTGACGCTACTCGACGAAAATGGTGTAATTTGTTTGAGTAAAACCATGAAATAAATTGTTAGTTAAATTTTATGAGCAAAACCGAGTAATAAATTGTTAGTTAAATTCATTATATCAAAAAATGGTATTTCGGTGTTTTGGTCAATTTTTACCAAACCATTAAAATTAATTTTTTTAAATCAAAAACTAATGAATTTTTGATCTCGTTGAATTTGGTTTTTATTAAAATAAGTATGTTGTAATTAATATTACGACAATAATAAATGTAGTTTAAATAAAAATATGAGTGCCCGGTTCTTTTGTCTTCGACTGTACTCGGTGCGATCCGACAAAATCAGGACAGCGGGGATCGCTGAGCGAGTAGGTTCGCGTTGCATAACATCGGGCAAATGTGCACGGGGGTAATACAATCTTATGGACAAATGGACTTTGGATTTGCGTCGGGTAGCATCGGGTAGCGTCGCATGGCGTTGCATCGGGTATGTTCCCGGCTTAAGAGTCGTATTGGTGGAATTTCTCATAAAATCGGAGCAACAGTAATGTTTCGAGAATCTTCCCGATTGTACGCAAAAGATTATATTGGTCTGTAAGGACTAGGAAGGTGAGTGGGTTTGTTTGGTTTAGGAATATCCTTTATTGGAGAGTATTTCCATACGGTTGACAATTGGGTCGTGGGAATGACAGTGTTAAAGATATGCTTAATTATTGCTTAAGAAAATTATCGCTTTTTTAGCGAGTTGAAATAATATGGTTTGAGTAATTAGATCTCTAACCAGGACTTGGTTTTCCGGTGGTTACAAATGACTGGCTTGCCTTCTCTGGGAGAAAATGGTTTGGGAGGAAGGGAAGTTGTAGAGGTTCGTGAAGTTTGTTGGGAATATCTGGGTGTGGAGTGAATATGTTTGATAAATACTGTGCTTAGAGTTGGGCATTATCCCTACCGGATTTATCGGGTTGTCCGGAAAATAATGCAGGATTTTAAGTTTTCATTAAAAAAAATCTATATAAAATATTCTGTTTACGTTTACAGGATTACTCATTTGTATGAATGTCAACACTTATTAATCCTCTTCCAAATGATATTGTTTGTTTACCTCTGTAGCATTCCGCTACTTG
>NW_019392926.1:303181-317075 GCF_000648675.2 Cimex lectularius | reverse complement strand
TATTGTGTTTTGTCTGTAAGGATGTATTGTGACATGTGTGTACAGTTCTCAGCCTTTGGGGTCGGTCCCCGGCCCGCTCGAGCGATACCCCACGCGCCCCACAAACTGTGTGGCCTCGAGAGGGCCCGCCGCGATGCCCAGCACGGTAACCATCCAGTCGCCAGCTGGCAGTACTAGGCATCACGCCATTATACACGAGGTGATAGGACAGCCTCCCCGGTGGCTATTCCGGGGTTCGGGTCCCTGTACTACCTCGCGGCCCGGGAGTGCCGTAACCCAGTTTTCCTCCTGTACCCTCACAGCTGCAAGACCCATGGACACTCAAGCAGACCGGGAGACCGACACCTCCAGATGAGGACTGTGTGTTGTTGGTGTGGTGTGATGTGCACGGTGATTTGCGTTTGTTATCTTCGGGTTCCGAGGCCCTTGGCCGCGTGCATCGGCCTGTGTGTTGGTGGTGAAATGCTGACGGAAGACCGAACACCGTCCAAGTCTCCCGCCCTCACTCCACCAAGTGTTAGGTGTGGCGGAGTTATGTCCGTACTGGGTCGCCAATCCCAGGACGTGAGACTTTGAGTTCGTCTCAAGAACCTTCCTAGGGACGGTAGCCCTAAGGTGTATATAATGAAAATGTACTTGTGTCAGTGTAGGTGTATGGGTGTGTTATGTATGTGGACGCAGTTTACCCTCATGCCCGGGAGGCCTGGTCCGTTTATTAAAGTAGATCGAGGTGGGTTTATTATGGGGTGGATATCAAGAGATAGAAATACACTTTATTAAAAAAAAAAAAGCAGTTTGAATACAATTTTTTCCCGCAATTTAAACATTAGACATAGCATTCTGCAAATATGTAAATATATAGGCTATATTGAATAGCGATAAGAATAGAAAAAGTATTTTCACGGGCAAATCAGGCGTTCGAGGACTCCACGCGTTGCCCTTGAAGGTTCGTGTTCGATATCTGCGCTGTCGGAAATCCGTTTCTTCGACCCAATTCCGCTGTATAGATTTTCTAGCGCTTTTTTTTGACAAGAAGATTTTTATTTAATTTAAAAAAGTTATCTTTTACTTGTAATATTGTAACGAGTGTATACACGTGCCTATATCTTGTCCGAAAATAGTGGACGCCGTGAAAAGGAAGTTGGTTAAGTCGATCCGAGATATTTCCGCCCTTGCAATCCCCAATAGGGAGGACTTCATTACGACCTTGACTGGATTTCTACCGCCGGACCTACCTGGAAGGAACCACTTAGTATCTTTGATTGGCTAACGATCTGTTGATCCTTGGGTATTCCAGACTAGTCAACCCAAAACGATATTCCTTTATGGAGAAAGTATTTCTTCCATCTAACCATGTTCTCTACAACAATGCACAAAAAATACAAATCTTAAAAAATAATATATAATTATATTTTAAATTGCTCAATTCAATTCAGCTTAGATCACATCCCTTATCCTTTAGAAATGAGAGTCCATGTTGACAATATTTATTCCTTTCGTGATGTATAATAAACAAAATAATTAAGTTACAAATTAATTCCATAGTTTGCGTGGTCTGGGTGACCAATATCTTTCAATTAGTTAATGATTTTAGTTGAGATAAAAAAAGTCAGTGTCACGAGCGGAATTTGAACCCTCGACTTTCGGCTAGATACGCCGCTACCCCACCCCTTGAGCTATCGTGACCACTCGGCCACTTCCCATGGCAAAAAGGAGGAAAAATTCAAAAGGTGAGGTTGAGATGGGAAGTTACTCTCCGAGTGGATTGAGGTCACGATAACTGAAGTGGTAGAGTAGCGGCGTATCTAGCCGAAGGTCTTGGGTTCAAATCCCGCTCGTGATACTGACTTTTTTATCTCAACTAAAAACCTTAATTAATTGAAAGTTACAAATTAATGTATATTTGTATGTAAAATGTGTTATTATATCATTCCCTGCTCTCAAAAATGAAATAATTAAATCTACTTTTCAGCAATCTAAATTAAATGAGATCTAGCCGAAGGTCGTTGGTTCGAATCCCACTCGAGACCCTGCCTTTTTTATCTAAACTAAAAAACATAATTAATTGAAATATATTAATTGTTCAAGCGGACCACGAAAACTAGTGAATTTAATAAGTTAAAATGTATATACCTTCACTAAAGCTCTCCGTGGCCATTTCATTTGTCGCCGAAAATCAAACAGATTACACGACATTTGAAAAATGGCAAAAAAGAGGGAAAATTCAAAAGGAGGGGTTGAGATGGGAAGTTAGTGTCCGAGTGGATCGAGGTCACGATAGCTCAAGTGATAGAGTAGCGGCGTATCTAGCCGAAGGTCTTGGGTTCGAATCCCGCTCGTGGCACTGACCTTTTTATTTCAACTAAAAACCTTAATTAATTGAAAGTTACAAATTAATGTATATTTGCATATAAAATGTGTTATTATATGATTCCCTGCTCTCAAAAATGAAATAATTAAATCCACTTTTCAGCAATCTAAATCAAATGAGATCCCTAAATGTGATTAAATAATTTGTGTTGGAAAGACGCAAAAATAAAACCTCAGAAATGGACTTCTGGACAAGGACTGCCCGAATCTCTGTCTCCAAAAAGTTCGAAATGAAAGAAATAATGAGCGTCGCACAAACAATCACGCAAAAAATCGAAGAGAAAATTCTAAATTGGTACGGTCACATTATACGTATGGTCTTCAAACAGTGGCTCAAGAAAATCGAAGCTTAGGCTTTTCCAGGACGTCGGAAAAGAGACACGCCCCGCACCACATGGATTATCATGGTTATCAGGATGATCGGAGACAGGCTACTTTCCGCAGTGGATGTTCAGGACCGAGATTTATGGCGAATGCGAGTCACCGATATTGGTAACGCTAAATAAAAGTAAAAGAAAGTAAGTTTGGTTTCATTTTCGCTTTGTTATCTGCTTTGCTCTCTAATTCTTTGCCTATTTCTATACAAGTCCTTTGCTTCCATATAAATCCTTCCTCCTTTGCCTGTACACTATATAAATTAAAATTAAATAGAAGATTATATAAATACTTTGAAAGAAACATAAACAGGTTTCTTACTCAAAACCTTGCATTACTTAAGCAAATTTCCAATAATTATCGTAATATTCATATTTTAATTAATTTGAAACAAAAAAATACAAAAGGCAATTTTTCGCTAGGTATATATCGAATTTCCATCCTATGGTCTGTGCAAAAACTGGATCCATTATATTTCTTACAAGATTAATGACAGGATGAAAGTTGATCCTGTGTAATAGTTCAATCATTCACAACCTCCATTACCACAAATGCGGAACTTTAGCCTGAAACCATTCAATGCATTTGGTGTGATAGGAATTATGGGGAAATGATAATAATGCTATCGCATGCATCAAATAAATGGTATTATTAAAGAAAAAAGAAATTCGTTAAATTGAGGAGGATTTTCAAAAAGCTTTTTCACTTTTGTGAACCTATATAATCATTCTTTAGTGCTCAGTTGCCAACTCCGAAAGGGAAAACTTAGTTCCTAACAAGTATGAAACTATATATCACATATATAGAAACTACTGTAAAAGTCTCATTTCCTCCGACATAATTCTACGATTCAAACTTATTTTGGTCATCCTGCTAAGGTTTTTGTTCCCTTTTCTCAGGACGTTTATATTGAGTGTGATTAATGCTAGCTCTGTATACTGAATATTTGAGAACCAACACTTTTCCCCGGCAATGGAAGATTTTAAAAATCATTCCGATTACCATACCAAGCAAAAAAAACGCAAACCTTGCTTCAAAATATCGTCCTATAACTTATTACCAAGGAAAGGTTTTAAAAAAATTATTTTATTGGATGAATAATGCACGATTTCAGAAAAAGAAGGTTCTGTCAGAAAAACTTTTTGATTTTACATCTTAGAAAGGTACGGTAAATGCTTTATTAGATATCAAACAATACGTCCAAAACAAACTTCAGTTGAAGGAAAGTACATTGCTCGTCTCATTGGAGGTGAAAGGAGCCGTCAACGAGGCCTGGTGGCCAGGAACATTTAAGCAGTTAGGAAAAAACCATGTCCTAAGAACTTATATAATTTAGTCAAATGTTATTTTGCGGAAGATTTTCAGTATACAATATATATATATTATACTACAATACACAATAATAACATCTACTAAGAAGGCTTCCAAAGTTCAACAAATCGGTTGCCTTCAGGGATCCATGCTGTGAACAAGGATTCTGGTCAATATTGTATGACTCGGTATTAAGGAAGTGTACCAAGTATGCTCCAAAGTAATTAATTTTGCTGATGATTATTTGTTAGTCATCTGGAAAGTCCTAATTTGCGCCATTGCGATATACGATTCAACAAAAGGTTCTATTATATTACAACAAGGTTTTAGACTAGCGAAACTCAGCTGATATAGCTGAGGCGTACGTCGTTCTACAGGGAGGGAAATGGGTGTATGGAGAAGCCAAGAGAAAACAAGAAATTCTTTTTAGCTGCCTAGAAGCTCACTCCGGACTTGAAGCTGATAAATGTGCAAAGGAAGCAGCTACCGATGTCAAGTTCCCATAAATTACAACTAGGTGCCAAAATCACATTTGGTGGTAAAGCGGCGACATTTAAGAGAGGCTAGGTGGGAAACGCTTTGATCTAATACAAACGAAAAGCGCACACAAAGAAATTCTTCCCAACGATACGTTTGCGCCTGAACGTGGATTTAATACTCACTGGTAAAATGACCCAATTATTAACGGGTCATGGAAAAACAACGTTCATATTTGAAGCGCCTTCACATGCAAGATGAGACTTGCACATGCGATGTAAAAGAACAGCAAAACAATGAACAATTTTTTTTCAATGATTTAATTTTTATGTAAAGTCAGTGTCACGAGCGGGGTTCGAACCCACGACCTTCGGCTAAATACTTCGCTGCTCTACCACTTGAGCTATTGTGACTTCGATCCACTCGGACAACTTCCCACCTCAACCCCACCATTCGAATTTTCCCTCTTTTTTTCTATTTTTATGTCAACCAATACCTTACATAAAGATTAATTAATTGAAAAAAATTTATTCGGTCAATCGAACCACGAACGCTAATGAATTTGAACATATTATTGACCCCTGTACACATTATAAAAATGACAAATTTAAACTACAAAGAAACATAATTCGAGGAGAAGGACCATGGCCTCGAACGTTGGAAGAATTAATTTTAACAAATTATACAATTTCAAACCATATTCGACAAATATATATACGCATATTATATATATATATATATATATATATTAAAATAACAACTAAAATCAATATTAATAAATGAAAAATAAACAAACATTATTCTAATAACTTAACAACGTGTGTGTAAATGTGTGGTGTTTAGTGACAGATAATTAATGATCACTCGGAGATCGTGAGATGCGGTCTGGTGTGACGTAGGTTTTAGAAAAACATTTTCTTTATCGTGCCAACGTTTCGATCTTTACTGAGATCACCTTCAAGGCCTGGGATTTATAAACATTGCTTAAATTTTACAAATACATGTAGGATGTGTAAAAAATGAATGTATACAATGTTACAAAATTTTAGATTAAAAAAATGGCAGACAAAAATGACATATCTACACGGAAAACAAACACTTTAAGTGAGTACAAATGCTTTGATTGAATCTAAAATTTTCTAGCATTGTATAAATTCATTATTTCATTCTAAAATTTTCTAGCATTGTACAATTTTTTTTAATCTAAAATTTTCTAGCATTGTACAATTTTTTTTAAATCTAAAATTTTCTAGCATTGTACAATTTTTTTAAATCTAAAATTTCCTAGCATTGTACAATTTTTGTTTAATCTAAAATCTTCTAGCATTGTATAAATTCATTTTTTTTCACATCCTACATGTATTTGTAAAACGTAAACAATGTTTAATATTCCCGGCCCTGAAGATGATCTCAATAAAGATCGAAATGTTGGCACGATAAAGAAAATGTTTTTCTAAAACCTACGTCACACCAGACCGCAACTCACGATCTCCGAATAATCATTAACTTAACAACATTATTATCTTAACCCATTGTATTAAATTATTAAATACCTAAGATTGTTAAATACCTGTTTACATAGTACAATTGTGTCACGTTACACTTAAGCTTAGATATTATATACTCGATAGATATTTAAAAAAATAAATTATTATATTAAGTTTACATCCTTATAAAAATAATGCAATATAATTATCGTCAATTTTAAGAAACCTCTGTAATCATGAAATTAACTCCCTCAGTGCAGAGTGTGCTGAGGGGAAAAACCAAAGGATGGTTCAGTATGTTGAAAGACATGACGGGATTGAAATGCTTTTATAGTGAATATCTAATAGAGGTGGAAACAATCAATTTAAATGATACAAACTAATGAAAAACATGCTTGTTTTATTGGCCAGGAATGGATTATAATATCCGTCAATAATAACGCAAGAACTAACTGAACATGGTGTAAATGAGCTCACCGTTCTTCTGACTAATAAACTTCCCCGGAATTAAGACTTTAAATTACAATAATTTCCGAACGGAGGAATCTTGTTTAATAAAAAAAACATTGAATTGAAAAGCAGTAACGGAAATGAAATTGATGTAAAATCTAATGACATTTGATATGTTTATGGAAAACGCAATTTAACTATTTTGTTCTGAGTACAATAATAATCGACGATGCTACTTTTATTCACAGAAACCGTGTTTGGTGAACATAGACTATGTTGTTATATCTAATCTAGATCTTACAATATTTACCCAAGCAGATCAAGGGTGAATGATTGAACCTGTCACCAGTTAATCTGACTAAATTACTTAGCTCAGACGACCGTTTTGATTAAATGCAATTGATCGATACCGGTACAGCAATTACGAGCCACAGCTATAGGTAAATAAGCCCACAAGGATAATTATCACAGTCGATTAACAGATCATTTGATTCCGGTATGCGTTCGGTTAACAGTTTAACGACCGTGGAATAACGAATAAAAGTGAAAGAAAGAAAATCTTCCAAAGTTCCTGTGGGTGAGCGCCGTTAAGTGGTCGTTAAACTTAAGAGATTGCCAGACGAACCAGTGGTATTTGCACAAAGGTTACCCGGTGGAGTCTGGCATTTCGTCCTTTGAACAAAGGTGAGGCCGCTTAAACAACTGACGGCCATCGCTTTTATCCAATTTTTTTTTCAATTTTATTTTCTATAATGACTGTTTCAATGCAAAACAGAAAACTAAATTCAATTAAGATACAATATTGACTAGTGTTTTTTTAATTTTTTTATATGTCCTTTAACACCATCTATAACAGTTTAAAGTCTGAAGCAAAATATGTCGATTTTTACCTTAAAAAGGTCTCCCTGTTGATCTCAATAATTCCTGCTTCCACGCAAGTACACTTCTATTTCGAATAACATAACTAAAGTTTGCTAACTGTACTGACAATAAAACTAAATGACGACTAGGACTTCAATATTGGTCAGTAGAAAAAAGTTATGGACTAAACTTACTTTTTATAAACCCAATTATATGCATCAAGTCTGAGGTACTAATCAAACCAGAATCAAAAGTTTTAGTCAAAAATACTTTGTATCATCCTCACCTCTTCGTTTTATGCTATTCAACACTCCAGGAAAACCTGGATATTCATTTTATAAAACAACCCGTGTAAACCCGTTTTCAAAAGTTAAACTTCCAGAATAAACTCACTGAACACTCTCATCCTATAGTTGTTGAACACTTTCAACACGATACACAACGGTAACATGTGCACAGAATACACACACTTTGAGACCTGAAGATGATCTCAATAAAGATCGAAACGTTGGTACGATAAAGAAAATGTTTTTCTAAATCTGCATCACACCAGACCTCATCTCACGATCTCTAAATAATCATTACTTAACGTTCACTAAATATTACACACGTTGTTTTAATAGTTTTGTCCAATACAGTTTATATATCAAAACTGGTCAAATATGATCACCTGTTGATTTTGCAGAATGCACTGTACTATCAATACATTCCCTAACGAGTATTTATCAATTTAACTTTTCGAATGTCGAAAAATTTGACAAAGAGTTTCGATTACTCAGGGAAAAGATCCTACAAATAAAAATGGAAAATAAGAATTGTAACATTCAGACAAATGCTATGGGCTTAAGTAGAATTTATGTAGGTCCTATTAATTTTAAAAAGAGGCGGTTGTTGAGAAAGAGAGGAGAACTTCTGGGATAGGGTTTCAAAGAATCTAAAACTATCTATTAAAAAGTTAATTATGTCAATTTTTAGATATATTTAATATTGTTTTGTAAGATCTGCACAGTTATATTGAATGTTGAATCTAGTGTTAAATTTTGTGTGTGTTGTAATTGTTTTCATAATTTGTAATTCATATAGGCTCTGATAATGACCTTAAAATATATCGAAAGCTTGGTTGTAATAATTGAATACGTTTTTATCAAAACCGTGCCGTGATCCAGTTTATTCGTGAATTTTACACAAGCAAATAAATATATTGCCGCCTTGTGACTTGTCACACTGAAATGCCCCCTGCCATGTACTTATATTTGTTCTAAAACCCCGAAGTTTTATGACCTCTGTTGTACTGCCAACCGTAAAAATTATATAAACTAAAAAATTAAGTTGATAGATGGATTTGTAATGTTTTTTATTCATATTATAATAAAGGTAACAATCAATGGACGTTAGAAACAGTTATCACCACTACATGACGATCCAAACTTCCACTTAACTACTGAAGATTGATATATTGGGTTGTCCGGAAAATAATGCAGGATTTTAAGTTTTCATTAAAAAAAATCTATATAAAATATTCTGTTTACGTTTACAGGATTACTCATTTGTATGAANGTATGGGAAATTATTTTGATTAAAGAACATTGCTTTAAAGTAACTAGTTTCTTTTTTTTTGTTTAATACCAAAATCCTGCATTATTTTCCGGACAACCCAATATATACCATGGTTCTCAATCCTATGCGGACTTAAGGTATCAAACTTTGTGTGTTTACGGGCCATTCCAACTCCCTACGCTTCCAACGCAACGATCCCAATCAAAACTCCTAAAAAAAAATTGATAACTCTCTTTTTATGTATAAAATCCCACAATACACCGATTCTTTGATATCCTCGTTGTTTCGGAACTAGCAAAAACTTATTACAAAAAATTCCATCAATCTCTTTCCACATGCCAATGCCTTGGACTGTCAGTTCAGTTCCGCTACCATTCCAGATAATCCTCCCCGTTTACTGAAACCAGATGGCATGTGATGCCCTATCTGTGACGAAAAAAAATGAAAAAGTGAAATCATTATTTATTTATTCTATAGGATGCTCACCATAGGATCAGTTGTCCTCACATGTTTTTATGTAAATTTTGTTCTTACAGCATCTTTACCGTTGTAATTGTTTTCCAGATATAAACAACAATAATTAAAAAAGAATCCAAGTACATCTGAAAACAATGAGATACATTGCTACAAAAGTATCTACTATGGCAAAAATCCATGTCAAAATCAATATAAAAGTTAACTTTATTACTCATAATAAAAACCACCTGATATCTGGCTCCAAACTTATTACATTAGCATTAAAAAATGTTTTCCTGCAGGAGGGTTGGAAACAAAGACCTTCCGTGTATTTCAAGACAAAAATAAATAAGTACCCCATTTATTTTATTTAAACAAAAAGGAAAAGCCTTGCATGATGGTAAAAAAGACGATTGGTTGTTAAAAATTTTAACCGTATCATAGTGAGATTACAATAAAAAACCTTTATTGTCTGTTACTCCCTGACATTTATTTGTTTACATTTTGATATTTATACCGCAAATAACTGCACGTTTCTATAACTTAAATTATGAAAAAATAGGTTCCTTTGAAATAGACAAATGTATTATTTTATTCTCATAAAACATTGCAGATATTTTAAAAATTTGTTGACCTTGCACCGTCAGATTTGTCTTCTCATTAAAAGATTCTATTCCAATAAGTCGAATAACTCTGAAAATCCCGCAAAAACTCTATAAATTTAAAAAATGGACAAAATTATAAAACATATATAAATAACATTATATAAATAATAAACAGTAATATCAAAAATGAACAATAAAATGCTAGCATTGTTTTT
The DNA here is from genome assembly GCF_000648675.2 of Cimex lectularius. Classification (NCBI taxonomy): domain Eukaryota; kingdom Metazoa; phylum Arthropoda; class Insecta; order Hemiptera; family Cimicidae; genus Cimex; species Cimex lectularius. The sequence goes on along the minus strand of NW_019392926.1, from coordinate 306,911 downwards.
ATAGACACCTTCACAGTAAAATTAATTTTGAACTAAATCACTCACTATCTGTCATCAGATTATTCAACATCGTGTCAGATCAAAGTCAAATCCGGCAAAATCACTGCGTTAAATTCATTTAAAAAAGTGATAACTGACAAAAAAACAGATTTATTGTTGCCACTTGACTAACAAGTTAAATAATCCTATAAACTGTGATTCCAACTGTTTAATACATGTTTTAAACATGCTATATGTACATATTAATGTACAGTTTAAGAAACATGATAACAAAATCGAATGAGTCCAAAACACGTACAACAGGTTATCACGTTTCTTCTTTCTTTTTTGGTTGTTTTTTATTTTTATTTTCTGTAAGTGGAGGGAATGATGAATTTTTACAACCTGTTTTTCCTATTACATAATTTTATGTAATTTTTTAACAGGTGTAGATTTTAGGGCTTTTTCCAGCTTCTTTTTTCTTGGCTACATAAAAAAAATAAACTGTTTCGATATCACAATTATAAAGCATATTTCAAATTAAACACTAACATTGCAATACTGACCTTTAGGGAGTTTATGTACGACCTGTTTATCTTTATCACCTCACTACTGGTCTCGGCCTTGCAGGTTTTGGGTACATCGTTGTGCAATCCCATTAAATTGGTATTGACGGTTTGTTTATCACTCAATTTTACAATACTAAACTTTATTTTACTTTCGTTCAAGCAAACTATGATATACGTCTAATAATAACTATGGATATTTTAATACAACAATAACTATTTTTACTAATATAAAACTTTTGGAATCCTACTGTCTTCAATGGAATTTATCGGTTAATCTAAGTAAATCGAAGATCATGGTATTTAGGAGGGGTGGAAGGCTGGCTGCTAAAGATCGATTTTTTGTTATAACAGAAAAATTGAAATTGTTAAGGAATATAAATATCTCGGTGTAACGCTATCCCCTCGTCTGTCTTTCAATTATCATATCAACAATAAAGTGTCTACAGCGAAACGGGCTCTGAACTGTATATGGCACGACTTAATTTCCCAAAATTTTATTTCCCTTCCAGTGAAATTCAGACTGTTCCACTCAGTTTGCCGCTCGATACTATGTTACGCCTCACAAGTCTGGGGCTATGAAAAATTTGAACAGCTTGAAAAACTCAACGTTTTTTCATTAGAAAGTTATTTGCCCTTCCCAAAACTACCCCGAATTTGATGATTTATTTAGAGACTAAAGTTGACCCTTAGTTTTATATACCTTCAAACTTCATTTTAATTACATCTTTAAACTCTTGAAACATCCTGATTGCCGTTTTTCCAAAATAGTAGCCCTGGAAGTCGTTAGTCGTGGTGTATTGTGGTTTGAATGTTGGAATAGCATGTGTAGGGATCTACCATGTGACTCATCATTTTCTATAAATAACTTGAATGAGTAGCCTTCGCAGTTTAAGGAAATTATAACAAAACTGAGTGTCAATTTCAGTGAAGAACTTCGTGAACAAATCAGATCAACCTCGCGCTTTTTATTCTATAAGGAACTTTACCAAGATGATTTTAATATGTTTAACCTATCTAAGGACAGGTCTAAAGGTTTGTCATTGGTCGAGTTAAGGTGGTTATTCAAAATCAGAGGGGACCTCCTTTATCTCAATGGTGCACCATTTCGGGCTAGAGAAAATGTAATTTGTCCATATGCAATGACTTTAATGCAGATTAAAGAAGACATAGTGCACTATCGGATATTCGGCCTTCTGCATCTAAATTTTGCTAAATTGAATGTGACACAGGTTATTGACTTACTGCTTAACGATTAAAAAAATTTAATCAAATATGCTCGCCATGCCTGGCACTATCGCCAAGAATTAATATTAGAATTTAATTTTTGAATATTTTCAAGCCTTGTCATTCTAAATTGCTGGCCCAAATAATTTATATATCTATACTTATTGTAAAATAAACAAAGAACAAAAATTATTGTTTATAATGTATGTTAGTAATTAATGTAATTATTAAAAATTAAATTATCAATTGTAATATTTATTTAAGGATAATTTTTTTTTCTTTTGTACATTTTTCTCTGTGTCGACCAAAAATTTAAGTCAAATGAAAATCGACTTCCGGCAGACGGACCCTCCATGCCGTAATTTTTCTTTAAATTATATATTATGTAATGTTTATAATTTTTTCTTTTTTGCAATAAAGTATTATTATTATTATTAAATATTTTTACAACAAATTGAAAACGAAACACACTACACAAAACTAAACAAAAATCATATATATCGTAATAAACACAACGGCAATAACATGATTTTTGACTATACAACACATATTTCCTATAGATAAATAAATAGAAATATGTACTATATTATCTTTAATTTGATATTATTGCGGTCTAACTAAATAAATATACATGTATAATAAATAGTTGATATAAGAAAAATAAATAGGTATTTATTTGTGTATGTATACATGGATAACATTCTGACATATATAATGTTAACTTTCACTTCTATAATTATACAAACTAATCAAGTCCTACGTTGTTGAATTAATTTTTCAGAAACTTTTCACAAACTGATGTTATCTTCGTTAATAATAAATTCCATTTGCCCTCTTCCTCTCTTTAGCTTAGATTTTAACATTATCATAATTCGTAGTGTAATTCATTTGTAAAACATGATGAAAAGACCGGTAACTTTTTATTCCTTTAAAACAATGATTTTATGTTGTTTTAACATATTTTTAGGCTACTTTAGCGTTTTTCAAATATATTTTTAATTGCATGAGCACATTATTATTATTAACGTTTTCTATTTTGTCTTTAATGGGTAACTCGATTCTGTATGTAATAGTATAATATAAATTGTTTATGCTATTCTACTTCTTTTTAGTTTATTAAATAAAATCTTTTTTCATTTTTATTTATTATTTATTTTTATTTTTCATTTTTTAAATTATATTTTTTTCTAGGTAAATACTACTATTTTCAAGAGAATTATCGTTGTGGGACATTCTTTTTATATCGATGTAAAGTAATTATGACTTGTTTTGCTTATATTAGGTTTTTGTAGGTTTATACAGAAGCTGTGATTATCTCCACTTTTAATTACCAGATCAAAGAACGTTATACATCCATTGAAAATTTCGTTTTATTTTGTTCTTTATTAATTAAAAACTAACATTACATAATAGTCTTCTTTCTGGTACATATTAATGAGTCATTGACGTATTTTTTTAAATTATTCTTCCAAAATGAAGAAAAAAGAAAGTATCTAGAAAGGGGAATAACTCAAATAAATAATTTTTTTTAATATATATGTATACAATAATATTACAATTAGCAAAAGTTATACTCAATTAAATTTAATTATAATAAAGAAAAATAATAAAAATATCCCAAATACGATTTCTTTTAAAAAGATAATAGGATTTAGAAGAAATAAATTAAATGCAAATAATAATAGAAAATTCAATATTAAAATTTGTCAACTAATCTTTTAAGATTCTTTGAAGCTCATCACTTGAATTCCAAACTACATTTGATATACAGGGTGAATTGCTACTCGTGCTACAAACTTCTCCAGTAGATTCTTCACCCTAAAATGAACAAAAAAGTTCATATTGTCCATGGTCCGATTCTCAACCATTTCAGAGTAATTTCGCTTTTTATCGATTTTGAAAGATATCACGTCCTGGCGTCGGAAAATCGTGATATCTTTTAATCTAAACATTTCTCT